>NC_056730.1:713086380-713161380 GCF_019279795.1 Protopterus annectens | reverse complement strand
ATGGAGACTTTGGCTCAGCTTTTATCCACACATATTCAGCTATGTGCTCAGATATAGAGAACATTATTAAGAAGTACTGGGGAATGCTTACAGTCAATGAAGATACCAACAAATTTATACCTAAGGAACCTAGATTTATTAGGAGAAGGGACATGAATCTGAAGGAGATGTTTGAGAGGGGAGATTGTGTTGATTTGAGGCTGAACAACAAGAAGCCTGGTACATTTAGGTGTGGGTTTTGCAATCATTGCGCTCTCATGGCCGACCAGGAGAGTATTTATTTGGCATCAAGGGACTTCTTATTTAAGTCCTTGGGACACTATAACTGTAATAGTACAGGAGAAGTGTATTTGGTTACCTGTTAAGTATTTCCCAATTTTTATTTTGGGAAGACTGAGTGCTTAAGGAAGTGGGCATATGAACACGCATATGATATAGTAAGAGAAAAGGAGACTAGTGCACTGTTTAAGCACAAACTGCAGGAATGCTAAATTCAGATTCTTTGTTATAGAATAAGTCTTACATGACCCCAGGGGTGGTGCTTGGGAAGACAGATTAGAATATAGGGAGTTTTTCTGGCAGATTAAACTGGATGCAGGCAAACCCCTGGGGTTGAATGATTATATTAGTATTAACACTGTCCTTAGACTAAGGGCTTCTAAATTGTGAAAGATTTTATTAATACAGCATTGTTCAAGGACATATTTTAATCACTGCATTTAATACACAGTGTTAATTTTATTCTGTTTGCCCTGAGCATTAAAGGGTTAACACTGTAGTGTTGGGTTGGTAGGGGTTTTGGAATATGTGTTATTCAGTGATTGGCAGGTTCTGATTGCTGGTTACTTTTAAATAAGTGCACTTTGTAATGTAGAAATGTTCTGAAGAAGTTTGGGAGTGTTCCGGGTGAAAGCGCTTAACCTTTTACTTATTGTTCACACAAATGTTATTAAAACTGCTTTGCCTTCCCGTTTGGAGTCTCTCTCTTTTTTGGATTTTGGTCCTATTTCTTGGAGGTTTTTTACCCTCTTGTAGACCTTCCCTATCACTCTCAATGGTGCTTGTCTGCCACAAATCACACATGACACTCTTTCCCACCGCCCACATTCTGCCCGTACTCACATCGTCATCTCTCCCCCACACTCGCCATTACTCTCAACTATTGTTCCCGAGTATTTACACCTACCCACCTTAGCAAATTGTATTCCCTACATCCTCACCATTCCTCCATCCTCCCTCCCATTCACACGGATATATTCTGTCTTAGTCTTGCTGACCATCATTCCTCCAACTCTCCAGGGTCTCCTCAACCTGTTCCCTACTCTCACTACAGACCACAATGTCATCTGCAAACATTACAGTCTAGGGATACCCCTGTTTGAGCATGTCTATCAACCTGTCCATCGTCACTGCAAATAAGAAAGGTCTCATAGCTGATCCCTTATGTACTCCCACCTCCACTTTAACCACACCTGTCATTCCCAATGCAGAACTCGCTGCTGTCACACTAGCCTTGTACATATCCTGTAGCATTTTTACGGATTCCTCCACCACTCCTGACCACCTCATACAATACCACAACTCCTCTCCAGGCATCCTGTCATATGCAGTCTGTAAGTCCGCCAAGACACAATGCAGCTATGTCCGACCCTCTCTGTATGTCCCCATCAACACTGTCAGAACAAACATCACATCTGTACTGCTCTATCTTGGCAGGAAACCATGCTGCTGATCAGTAATCCTCACTTCCCTTATTAGCCTAGCTTCCATCACCCTTTACCATTAGCTCATGCTGTGAATGATCAGTGTTATCCCCCTGTTCAGTGTTATCCCCTGTAGTTACTACAGCTCTGCACACTACCCTTTTTCTCATAATCAGTACGCAAACACATTTCATCTACTCCTAATGCATCCTCTCACTTTCCTAGATTACAGTAAACAATCCAGTTAAAAAGACCACTGCCATTTGTCCTAAAGCACATCCTTGCTTCCACAGATATGTCATCTGGACCAATAGCCTTTCCATTCTTAAACCTCTTCATAGCTATCCTCACTTCCCCTTTGATAATCTGTTGCACATCCTGATTCACCATACCCACATCATCCGACCTTCTCACTCTCTCATTCTCTTCATTCAACAGCCCATCAAAGCACTGTTTTCACCTGCTCGACACACTCTTCTCACTAGTGAGTACACTTCCACCATTATCCTTTCTCAGCCTTATCTGCTGCACATCCTTCCTAGCTACATGCCTCTAACAAGAAAATTGGTACAGGTCATATTTTCCATCCTTGGTGTCCAACCTAACATACAATCCTTCAGATGCCCCATCCTCAGCCTTTGCCACCACTCTCTTTGCCATGTATCCCATCTCCCTATACACCTGTCTACTTTCTGCATCTGTCTGACTTCTCCTTGGCCACCCTCTTTCTCAGTATACTCCCCTGTACTTCCTCATGCCACCACCAGGTCTCCTTGTCCTCCTTCCTCTGTGCAGATGTCACACCAAGCCCCATTCTACTCATCTCCCTCACTAGCTCGGATGTAGTTACTCGGATATTTGCTAACTCTACACTGCCACCCACTGCCCGTCTTAACTCTCCCTGAACTTAACCTCACAATCACCCTTTCTCAGTATCTACCATTTGATCCGTGGTGCTGCCCTCACACTCCTCCCCCTCTTTGTGATCACCAATGTTGTCCCACAGACCAACCTTCCATGCTACCTAACTACACGTTCCCCTGTCACCACTTTACAGTTACCAATCCCCTTCAAACAGGCCCACTTTAGTAGGAGATAATCCACCTGTGTGCATCTTCCTACACTCTTGCATGTCACCCTATGCCCCTTGGTCTTGTACTACTATGTATTCACCACACCCATGTCCAACCTCTATTGCAAACTCCACCACATCTCACCTTCTGCATTCCTTTGCTTAACATCATACCTACACATCACTTCTGCATCCCCTCTGTCCCCTTCACCAACATGCCCATTGGAATCTGCTCTAGTCGCCACTCACTCACCCTTGGGTACAGGCATCACCACTTCATCCTACCACATCAAAGTAAGTTTGTCTCATCCATCACACATGCAATTAGCAGAGCATATGCACTAACAATTGTCAGCATTACACCATCAATTCCCAGCCTCTTGAACATCACTCTACCAGAAACTGTTATCACCTCCACAAACACTCTTGGCATAATGTTCCTTCAGGATTACCCCTACACCATTTCTACTCCCGTACACACCATGATAGAACTATTTGTACCCAACTCTGATACACACAGCTGTACACCCCTTCCATCTGGTCCCTGGCACACACAATCTATCCACCTTTCCTCTGTCCAGCTAGCTCTGTCCCCATACCAGTCATACTCACAACATTAACAGTTCCTACCCTCACTGCCACACACCTAGCCTTTCACATCTCTGCCTGCCATATGAGCATCAGACATCCTCCAGGGTATGTCTGTGAATGCAAAGGCTACTGCACTATCAAATGACATATGTGTGTTACAGCAATATGAAGAATGTGCCACTAATTGCAGCCATGGCTCACCATGTAAGTGCGTTGTTCTACAGATGTCCTGCCCTAACAGGTTGGCATGACTGACTGAGCAGCAAGACTGTCATTACAGTGTGCCATACAGACATAGAATATAAATGTATAGCAGGTATTACCTGTGCATAGCTATGTATGGGTAGGTGTACCTGGCTGCCTCTTAACAGCTGACATGGGATGCAAAACTTCAGGTGAGTAAGCTGTACAGGTTGTACACGTGTAACCTTAGTTTCTGTACATCCAACAGAGTTACACATCTACAGCTACTGGTGGTGTCATTGCCCTGACACAGACATGGGTAGTATAATAAGCATTAGTATCACGTTTAAATTGTAGAGGTGGCAAACTCTGTTCTGGCCCTGTGTCCATGCCTACTACAAACAGATATATGACCACCCACATAGCTGTATGGCCTCAGCAAAACCGTACTTATAAAACCTGTCTCCACCAAAGTAGAGAAAACCCCTTTGCTGGACAGCCGCAATGCACAAAGCACGTAATGTGATGCTATATTAGTTGTGAAGGGCAAAGTAGGAGCAGACAGCAGCTGGATGGCATGTCAACCTTTGTCTAAACGAGCATAGCAGGTCACAGGTGGATTACTGTAAGGCTAACTATGAGTACAAATTGGACACATCCATTAAGGGCAATCACAAAGCCATCTTCACATATGTCTGCAGTCTCAGAGGCAACAACCCAACCCACCCTGTAATGGTGGTCAATCACAGCACATACATACCATAGCTACAGCCAACCTGCTGCAGACAGGTTTAGGGCAAACATCACCACCCTAGATCATCAACAGTATAGGTGGATATGCACAGCATGCGCACCCATCCCCTCACCATCATGGATCAGGTGCAAACTGCCTAATCAAAGTTGACAAAAGCAAGTCCCCTTGGGGCCATATAACATTCCTGTCTGCATCCTACATGAACCCAGGCACATGCTTCCAGCTCCATTATACACTGTATGCAAGCAAACCCTGAGCACCATTGACATCCCATCTGCAACGAACATGGCCACGGTCATCCCTCTACACAAACGTGGATGATGAATGGTGGTTTATACAATGTACTGGCCCTCACTGGGGGGAACATGACACATCAGGACCAGGAGTACAATGCATGTTCATACAGTGCTTCCAGGTATAGGGGTATGATGTGCTTGTAAGTGGTGGTTAATGATAGCCCATATGCATTCGCTGGTTCTGTAAAGAACTGTGGGCAATGTCTGAGGTCCTGTGATATGTTTCCCTGTGTATGTCCTCCAAGTGCCATGCAGCGGCAAATTACTTACACTGATGCGGAGACAGCAGCCATCACAGAAGCTGTAATCTTAAACTATGCCATCCTTTCTGGCCATAGCTGGCAAAATCTGCAGGAGCGGGCTACCCTGTTGGATGAGATCATCCACAGAGTGAATATGTTGGGCCACCATGGATGCACATAAGATCAGGTGAGGCATAGAGCAACTGACCTGATACGTCGTGCCCGGCAAAGGCTGCTGCTGTAGCGAGGGACTGTACTGCTACTGGTGGGGAGCCAGCGACACAGGCCCCACTTACGGCGACAGAGGAGCTCCTTGCCAACCTTGGGGTAGCCCCCACACAAACTCAAACACGGGAAACAGCAGTTGTGTGGGTGGATGGTACCCAGGCAACAGGCGAGGAGCATCCAGGTAAGGCGAAAGTGCACATCAGTGTAATGAGGTAGCATTTAAACTGTCTTCTACAGAGTCTTTAGATGCATATGTCAGTGCAAAATGGATTAGTGGGTGGGGTGTAGTAATGCACACAAGTGTACATCTATGGTGAAGGACAGCAAATTGTGTAATATCATAGTGTGTACTGTACCTGTGCAGAAATGTAGCATTCATCTTGTACCAGTGCCTAATGTGAATCTGCTGACAATACCTCTCCCTCACAACTACATAGGTCCCTCTGGTCTGCACATGGAACAGCAGCCTGAAACCAGTAAGTATGGTGTTTCCCTGTTGTGGCTCACCAGTACCTCGGGCATGCTAAAGTTAATGCATGTGACCTTGCATACAACTGTTACACTCAACCATTTGGCAATATCTGCATGTTCACCTGTGGTGTTTACTGCATTGCATCATTGTGGTCATGACAGGGGCATATTTGCAGGAGATGTCGCATATCTGTAGCATACCTCACAACCTGTCATTGCAGGACACCTGGACAAAGACCAACAAAATGGGGGGAACAAACGCCCAAAACTAGGGTCATATTGTAGGAATTAGTGGTATACCATGCATATAAATGGTGTACACACCTGTTAGAATGCCATGTATGTGTGATATACAAAAACGAGATCACAGTAGACAAGTTCAGAATACTGCCAACCTTTCATGTGACCTATGACCTGTACAATTCAATTGTAAATCAAACAAATCTGTTAGGGGAACAATAATGACACATAATAGTGCAACAACCTAGATGCATATTTGTGCACAGGGTGAAGCTAGTACTGTGTTGAGGCAGCTTTTGATATAACTGCAGCAGTACATTTTATTGGGTACACAACAGCCATCAATTACAAAGACTGTGATTAACAGCAACTAATGGTCACCTGTCCTACCAAGATTATCCTAACATATACCCAGTTGCCTGCTACAGCAACAGTCATTGTTCACATAGAGCTAACAAAGCTGCTAAGGGACCACATGTTTGAGATGTATCAGCCTAGAGAAGGGTACCCAAACACATCCACAGCATTGCACATACCATGGAACACAGTGCAGACAGTCATCAAAAGGTGTTGAAAATATGGGGCTACAGTGACATTGCGAAGGAGTGCACATCCCACCAAAGTCTATGAGAATGCAAGACCAAAACTGGCCAGGGAGGCTGCCAGGAGCCCTACAGCAACAGTGAAGGAGTAGCAGGAATCACCAGCAAGTACTGGGTGTGTACTACATGTCACAACAACCTTCCATGGTTTCCATATGTCCTGCCTATAGGGTAGGGTTGGAAGATGGCAGAAGCTCCTCACACCAAACAATATCCAGACCTGGTGAAATTCTTGACAGCAGTACATCAGGTCTCCAAAACGCAAGTGGGAAAATGTGTTATGGTAATATGGAACCACAGTTGCACTCATTGGTCACAATTCTGACAGGTGTGTTTGGCACAATATCACCACTGCACATCACTACAACAACACCACCCACATGGTGAAGCATGGGGATGGCAGTCTCCTGTTTTGGGGTAGCTGTTCACAAGCTGGAACTGGGGCTGTAACCACGTTGGAGGGGATTATGAACAGTTCCAAACACTGGTCCCTTGTGGCTCCAAAATGTGCTGGTGTCTACCACATAGCTGTGGATGGTGAGGAATTCCACCTTTCCACACAACAGTGGCCCAAACCATACATCCATATCAACAAAAGGATGTCTTCACCAGAACACATGCAATGTTCTGCACTGGCCGATTCAGAGCCCACACCTACGTCCAATAGGATATATGCAGGGCGACCTGAAGAGGGCAGTGCACAGGGGATGCCCTTGCAAACTGACATAGTTGGAGGTGTTTTGCAGGGGAGAGCATGCAAACATTGGCAAGTCGAGATGTGCTGTGCTGATAGACACCTTCCCCAGAGGACTGCATGCTGTGATTAAATTAGAGCTTGCTTTAACAGAGTATTACTTTAAGGGTGTGTACACTCATGCAACCAGCCTGTTGTACCTATTTCAGTTACCAGATGTTACCTGTAATTGATGTGCATGTTCTTCATTTGGATTGCACAGGTCATATGTCATATGAAATGATGGCAATGTTATGACCTGATTTCTGAGGTCTCATGTGATATATCACCAAAACCTGGAATGTTAACAGGTGTGTGTACACTTACTATATCCACTGTAAGCTTGGGAAGTTGTTTGAGTAACCAGCTTTGTTTTAAAATATGTGTACTACAGGTTATGCAGTCTGCACCTTCAAGTAGAACATTACTTAGTGGCACCAATCTACAGGCCAACACAGTAATGTATCAGACAAACACAGGAGTTGTGAGGATCAGACCAAATATATGAGCCACACATGTATACATTCAGCAAAACCCTGTACAGTTAGGGTGTATGTTTTGTAGGGGTTGCCACAGTGCTATACAGGTGAACAGCAATGATTTACATCAGTGCAGTATGTGCTAGGTGAAGGGCCATCACCTACTAACACCACTCACGTATCCCAGAGGTGCATATTAGTAGTAATGGTAATTAGAAAGGGCTGCACTGCATGATGCCAAGGGTCCATCTAGAGTGTGTATGTTATTGTGAATGCCCCCAGTCAGCTAATGTGAGGTCTGTGTAATGCCTTTGAGGCACCTCAACTGTGTGTGTGTGTGTGTGTGTGTGTGTGTGTGTGTGTGTGTGTGTGTGTGTGTGTGTGTGTGTGTGTAAGCAAACCTTATAGTGCCAGTGGTAATTTACATATGTTGTTTTTCCCTCACAGGTGGACACGGTGGCTGCAGTCTCTCCTGCTCTGATACAGATATCAGTGTCTCTTCAGAAGCTGACCATGATGATACTTATATTGAGGCACAGGTGAGGTTGTCAGGGGATGGTACTGTGCCATCGGTTAGCATCCCACTATTGTCAAAACCATCCCTGCACACAGTCACAATGGCCACACATACCCCTTCACCAGTGGCCACAGATAATGAACAGTTGGCGGGTGGTGGCATGGAACAGGCTACTGTGGTGACTATGGCATGTGAGGATGCAGGCACTAGCCATAGCCAGAATGCTGGTGAGGTTCCACACAGGCAGATGGGCAGGGGTGCTCTGTGGAGGATTGCAGCCCGTCATGCCCCTGTTGCAAGTGCCATGGCAGCAGTCACTAGACGCATGTTTCAGGCTGTCATAGGGACACAGGCATGTAATGAACGTAATACCAGACATATACGCAGGGTCGTGGATGAGCATGTCCGTGGAAATATGAACTCACTGCAGCCATCTGTGAGCATACTGGGGTCATAGATAGATTGGTGGGGGGAGACCTTGGCACTCCTTGACCATGGAATATCTGTGCCTGAGCATTTGGCAGACACTGGCCAGCAGCCATGTGGCTGTAGGGCAGCACCATGATCAGCTGAGGGTCTACGTGGCCATGCACCATCACATTCAAATGCTGGCAGTACTACCAGCACTGATGAAGGGAGTGTGCTGTCCACGCCATGACACAGCGGGCCATGGGCACGTAATCCTCGCCAGTCCCAACAGGGACATGGATCCAGTAGGCAGCAGTCACCAGCGGGTAGTAGTACTGCATCTGGACTCGGCCCTGGTGGTGCCAGTGATACCTTTGGCAGGCCCAGTTCCCATGTCCATGGCCAGAGACAGTGAACTGTACACCTTGCCATGTACGGCCCACAGCTGTCCAAACTACGCCTGTGTAGGGCGTCCACATGGCATGACTGTGTGCATACAAACACATACACACATCACCATCAGAAAAGTCACCTCAACACACACACACACACACCACACCCCTGCACTGCCCATTTAATGAACACCCCCGCAAACACACACTTGATGTCAACTGTGTGGCCCAGCCTAGGCTGGCAAACCCACACAACACCCAGTGTAGGTCGGCTGTCTGGCCATGGTCACTGGCTCTGGGCATGGGAGGACTGGGGCCTGGCATGGCCACACCCTCCACCAGCAGGAGTCTACCTACTGCTACTACCCGTGACTGCTGCCTGCTGCCTGGATCCTGTTGGGACTGATTAGGGATTGGTGGATTACGTGTCCCCTGGCCGGTGCATGGACAGCACACCCTTCATCAGTGCTGGTAGTAGTAGTGCCGCTGTGCCGTGATGTGAATGCATGATGACGAGAACCCAGCTGATCATGGTGTTGCCCTACACAGCCTGCCCGCCAGCCCACATGTGTCTGCCAAATGCTCAGGCACATGATGATACCTGTGCCACATCCATGCCATCCATACCATTGATGCAGGGACATGCTTATATGGGTCTGACACACAGGGTGACTTTTTAGTACAGTGTAGTTATTTAATGCTGTGTAAGTTGCTGTCATCTGTCATTTGTAATGGGTACACATCAGAGTGTGTGTGTACCTTGTCAGCCATGACGCATTATTGGTGTTAGTAACACTAAGCAAATGTGTTCTCACATGCTCTATTCTGTTTGTGTTCCAGGCATCTGTGTGTCAGTAGGATGTGGCCCTGCAAACATCACCAGCAAAGGGTTTGGCAGGGTAGTAACATATCGACCATATCATTGTCAGGGTACAACTGTATCTGCACACATTTCCCAGGTCTGTGTAACAATTCTTGCATGTGCCTCACAAATTATAGGGTTGAGGGGTGGTATCTCAGTCTATGGTGGTTGACATCAGCTCTAGTATAGAGGACAATGGTAAGTGTGGTGGGTGGAACACACCACAGATTGCTAACGCCCTCAAGCCTAGAGGATATTGTGTCGAGCAAACACAGTGAATACTGTTCACACACACACACATACACGCACACACACACATATACACGCACAAGATCACAATTGCCAGTGTTGTGTTTGGAACCCCTACCCAACAAGTTGTGTTACCACACTATTATGCAGTTATTGCAGGTAGCACAGGTCTACTAGTGTGATGAGTGTTACAAGGTACCTGTAAGGTGAATAATATCACATGGCCTTGTGGGGTATGGCAGTGGTGGCTGTACTGGGTGTGTGATTACTAAGTCTACACACTCACAACCACTGCTATACACACCAATGTACATACACCCACACACACTTGCCAGTACTGAAATTAGCAGACCAACCTATCTTGTTATTCATACCATACTATTCCATACTGTTGCACAGGACTTATAGGGCTGAAGAGTGTTTACAGATAACACTATGGTTAATGTGAACAGTGGACCTCATACAGTAGACTTGGGGATGTGTACAGTGTGTACTATGGTATAAAATATGAATCCATGCCCATCCAATGGATGTCATTTGCACACAAACACACACACGATACTCTTCTCTCACACACATTTGCCAGGACTGGAAGTAGAACCCCTACCTATCTATTGTTACTACATTGTTATGCATTTATCACGTGCCACTTTTCCAAAGGTACTTCTAAGGTGAGTGACATCACCAGAACTTCCAAATGATGACAATGCGGGATGTACTGGGTGAGAGAGGCCACTAAATACTGTAATCTACACACACACACACACACACACACACACACACACACACACACACACACACACACACACACACACACACACATTTGCCAGGACTCATATTAGAACCCTTAGCTATGTGGTTAATGGTATTATAGTGTTATGCAGTTACCGCACACGCCACAGAGCTTATAGGTTGTAGAGTGTCCCAAGGTACCTATATAGTGAATAACATCTACAGCACTTGTAAGGTATGGCAATATTAGTTATACTGGGTGAGAAGGGCCACCACCTACTTTCGCCCACATGTTTTCACACTCACAAACACTTTCAGACACACTAATGCACACAAATTTGACAGTACTGAGATCCATGGGTTCAAAGAGTCATAGGTGTGTACGTGGAAATGACCATGGTGGCTTTACAAGGCTAGCCCATGGGAATACACTGGCATCATGCTACCTGACGATACTCTCCAGTGTGTCTACTGAATATAGTCACTGGAGTGATCCCCAGGGTGGGTATTATATTCCCCATCCACTCCTTCTGATTTCTTTTGAATAGGGTCAGTGATGTGCTCTGCTTCACATGTATGTAGTGTCTATTCCATGGCTTGGCCAGTCTCTGGGATGTGAACCTGTCCCTGTAGCATATCCCATTGATTGTGAGGATGAGGTTGAGGTATCTGGGGCATGTTGTGTGGACAGATTGGTGTCATCGGATGTAGCATTCCTGACAGGGTTGGGTCAGACATGGCTGTATATGTCAGACAGGGATCATGCCTAAGTAGCTAATATGAGACAGGGATTCATTGCAGTTGTTGGAGTCTTTTCATCTGGGGCAAGTGTGCAGTACCTAAGATCCTCTTTGTGAGGTACATTTACAGCCTCTCCTGTTGTTGCTGGTGTCCAGTGAGGTACATGGCAAATGGGCCATAGTACACATTGTTTGGCCTACTGAGGGGTGTGTACAGGGAAACACTGTCCTTGTACTTCCCGGATTCAACACCCTGAGTCAAGCGAAGTGACACATGGAAAGAGCTTCGGAAGACAGTGGCACTGTGGTGGTCTCCATACAGCTTACTGTCAACCTGTATTCCCAGTTTTGTTATACCAACATCAGTGTTCAGTGGACTACCATCAGTGTATTACTTTATGGTGCCATGTCGTAGCCAAAGGGGATGGCGGCACATCATCTGGCATTGCATTTATGTCCCGAGTTCTGACAGCAGTCATAGGTCTCAGAGAGACCTTTGTGAAGGATGTCAACCTCACGTGGGGGGAGGTAATAATACCACCAAGCTTGTAGTCATCTGTAAACATTGTCAGCCAGGGTGCCTTTGTATTGGGCTGGACCTCAGAGATCTGGATCCCAAACATGAGGGAGCCCAAGTCCACATCCTGTGGGACTCCACTCATGACTGATAAGCAGTCTGACATGGAGTCTGCTGCTTTCACACTGTGAGTTCTATCTGTGGGATGGTTTGCAAGCCACCTACTGATGTAGGTGTGGCTGCCTACTTGACTGTGTTTGTGTATGATTCCTGAGTGGGGAGTGATATCCAAGGATTAGATGGGCAGCCTATCTTGTTATATAGCCCATGCTGTCACATAGTTATTGCACATGGCACAATGCTTATAGGGCTGCAGAGTGTCTACAGGTCCCTCTACAGTGGATGACAACTGTGGGCCTTGTAATGTGGACACTGGGGCATGTACTGGGTGAGCAACAGCAAAAAGTAGCAAAAGCCACCCTCAATGGTATGGTTCTTACACACATACAACAACCCCCACAAACAGGATACTGTTGAAAAACACACACACACACACACACACACACACACACTTGCCCAGACTGAGATTAGATCCCCCTACCTATCTGTTTATTGCTACTACAGTGTTACACATTTATCGCATGCGCTACAGAGCTTATAGGGTGAAGGTTGTCCAAAGGTACTTCTAAGGTGAGGAACATCACCAGCTCTTGTAAAGTATGGCAGTGGGTGATGTACTGGGTGAGAGAGGCCACAAAGTACTTTAAACTACACATATACACACACAATTTGCCAGAACTGGGATTAGAACTCCTACCTAACTAGTTATTTGTACTGTTGTATTACACACTTATCACACACGCCACAGAGCTTATGGTGCTGAAGCTGGACAAAAGGCACTTTTAAGGTGACTGATATCTGCAGGACTGCTAAAGTAGGGAAAGGGGAAGTGTACTGGGTTTGAATGGACCTAAAAGCTTTTACTTGTAAACACACACACACACACACACACACACACACACACACACACACTTTTACATTTGCCAGGATTGAGATTAGAACTTCTACCTAACTAGTTGTTTGTATTATAGTGTTACACAATTATCACATATGCCACAGAGTTTATGGGGCTAAGGCCTGAATAAAGGCACTTCTAAGGTGACTGATATCTACAGGACTGCTAAAGCAGGGAAAGGGGAAGTGTACTGGGTTTGAATGGACCCAAAAGCTTTTACTTGTAAACACACACACACTTTTACATTTGCCAGGACTGAGATTAGAACTCTTATCTAACTAGTTATTTGTACTATTGTGTTATGAGTTATCACACATGCCACAGAACTTAGGGGCTAAGGCCTGACAAAAAGCGCTTCTAAGGTGACTGATATCTGCAGGACTGCTAAAGTAGGAAAAGGAGAAGTGTACTGGGTTTGATTCACACACACACACACACACACACACATACACACACTTTTACATTTACCCGGACTGAGATTAGAACTCTTAATTAACTAGTTATTTGTACTACAGTGTTACACAGTTATCACACGGGCCACAGAGCTGGTTGAAGCCTGATGAAAGGGACTTCTATAGTGACAGACATCTTCAGGACTACTACAGTAGGGCAATGGGAAGTGCACTGAATGGGGAAGGCCTGTTCATTTCTAGAGACTTCTATAGTGACAGACATCTTCAGGACTACTACAGTAGGGCAATGGGAAGTGCATTGAATGGGGAAGGCCTGTTCATTTCTAGATCCTACTGACAGTTCTCGAAGTGTATGAGCATGCCCAGTGTGACCTTCTATAGTACATGTGGGTCTCCATTCCAGGGATTGTTGTACTCCAGTCCGGTTTGTTTTGTGTTACAGCCATACCTCTCAACCTGTTGATGTAGGATATCTGGAGATAGCCTATCATAAGGGTTCCTATTACCAGATCGCAGACACAGTTTGTTGAATGCGTCTTGATCGAACCGAAAATAGTGAAAAGGCAAAATAGCGAAGTGGCTTTTCAGTGAATTATTTCCCTGGGAAAGAATTTACTTGGCCGCTTTCATTACTTTGCCATTTTCGGCACTGTAGTGTGATCTTGGAGTTGGTATATTTAAGTGGCGGGGTGTGGGAGCGAAGCCCCCTATATTATGTAATGTTTTAAATTTTTTTTTAAATTTTGGAACAGAGATTTTTTCCCTTGGAAATATAGACCCTATCATAATGAGGAGGCAATGGGCCATATGGTGATTGTGACTATTTCTCTCATTAATGTATGGGTTGCTAGGGTTACAGGGCTTGTTTTAGCACACATCTGACATATATGCCATTTGACACTGTCATGTATTGTTCCAGTACCTTGTGACATACCTCCTCTTATCATCACAGTGATTTACCAGAGGAATACAGGATGGGTGATGCACACACCAGGATTATGGGCCAAATGCTATGCATTCTTGCACAGTCCAGCCTTTTGAGAGGTCTGCCTACAAGCAATTGACTGCTGGTGCTGTGGAAATGGTCCAGCACATTGGTGATATATTACAATGGTGGAATCTCTGTGCATTTCTGTTCTGGCCTGGTCTGATTTCCAGTCCACAATTGATAATATAAGTCAGACAGAATCAGCATGACAGGCAGACTCTGGATAGATTTGTAGGGGATAAGATATGTGGGGGGAGTCCTGGGTCAGATATGTTTGTCTATAGCTACCAGTACTTTGCATAGGAGTCTTTCTCAATTGCTGACTGCACTTGGAGGGTCTTGTGTGTGTTAGACAGTTTGACCAGCCTGAAGGTGTGTATTTGTCTCAAATATATGTATGGCCCATCTCATTTTGCTTGGATGGCCACATTTAGGAGTCAGGCTGTTGTATAAGATGAATGATCTGGGAAGGGTGTATTACTCCCCATGGCTGTGGGTCAGGGTTCTGTGGGTGCAGACGTGTCACCATCTTCCAGGGTTAGGACTGCCTGCAATGAGTGCATTCAAATGTTTAGACTCCTAGACTTGCCTGTCGACTGTACAGAGTATCACAGAATGTCCACATCCATGACTCCTATATCTTGTTGGTTAACCAAACAAGTGTGGTTTTCAAAGAAAAGTGTTTTGCAAGTCACTCAGGGTTGAAGTCAGATATTACTGACATTTGACATTGCAGTTTCAGACTTCGTACCCATCAGACATTCCATGCTATTTCAATCCTTCCATCAACTTTATAACATTATTAGAGTAGTATTTCAAAGGTGTCCTTCTCTTTGGACCTTTTTCACCCCATTATTCATGGCTTTGTCCTGATTTCTGGCTCTCTGACACTGACCGGTTTTCTCCTAGCAGTTAGCAGTACGGCCTTTCTTTGCATTTTGTAGACTGAGTTATGTTGGTGTTATGTACCCCATAACACTCCCTAACAGGGCACTGTGGGTGAGGCATAAGCATTTGCCAGAGGCCTGTAGGCCAGGTGTGACAGATGCAGGCCATCTGTAGCAAGGCAGTGCATTCTGATGATCATATGTTCCCAGGCTGCCAGCAGTAGACAACCCTGGGATGGTACCAGTAAGTTGACTGTGGGTGTTACTGACAATTACTTTCTGTTTGTGTTGAGCCATCACTCTAGTTGACAGCTGGATGCTGCTTAAGGCTAGGGACATGTTACTGCACTTCAATGGGACTGTGGGAGGGAGAGACACATCTGTACACAATACACATTTGCAGAGACTGTGCTGATATTTGCTTAACATTTTGGTCCCATTTAGCATAGTGGTGTGCCCTATCTTTGAGACTACAGGCATAACAGTATCGACCACAGGTCAGATTGTTCTAGCATAAACATTTCTAGTTGCAGACTTCTTACCTTTCAAAGCCATACTGCCACTGTCATACCTGATGTAATATCACTGTGTAAAAGTCTGTAGGTGGGGATTTCATGGATGTCGTCATGTGGGGGCCTTTGCCAGGCATTTCTGTATGTTGATCTGCTGGATGAGGTTGGGGGTGGGTATGGGACCCCCACTTTGACATCCATGCATTTTACCTGTGACCCCCCCCCCCAGTTATTTGACTCACCACATATACTGCAGTGGTATTTGTCAGCTAGGGTGGTACTGCATGTGTGGGTAGGCCAGTACTGAGGATATAGTTCCTGCTGTCCCACAAAGCTGTCAGTTGTCTGCTGCTATCCCAGTAAGCCACTCCATTCCCTTGCATGCTTGATCAATACCATAGATATGCTAGCAGAACATTCCACTCCATTCATTTATTTTGTTAAGGAAACTGACTTACCTTGTGCCTGAGGCTGTTGTGAGGATGGTGCATGAGGACCGACTGTCAGATTCACACAGTAGACTGCATATACATGGTAAGGTATAGGTGGTGTGATGTTTGGCATCCATTTTACTGTGTGTGCGAGTCAGAGAGAGAGATCAGTCCCTTGGGCCCTACAGTGTTAGTGTATATGCTATCCGTTGCCTCTTTGCCAAGGCCAGGGCATACTGGACATGCCTCCGCCTGCCTACAGTGGGTGGCTCAGGGGGTTCCTCCTCCGAGTCCCTCTGTACCTGTGGGGACCTTGGTAATGGTGGGAGGCTGTGTGTCTCTTCCCTGTTTTGTTCCTGCTGCAACTGTTTCCACAGGATCATATTGTGTAGCATGGCACATACTGTGAACATGTGTGCACATGTGGCTGGAGAGTACTGCAAGGCTCCACCAGATATGTCAAGGCAGCAGAACCATGACTTGAACATCCCAAACATATGCTCTATAATGAGCCTGGTTTGTGCATGTGCCTCTTTATGGCATTCATGTGTGGGTGTGTGTGCATTTCCCATGGGTGTCATCATCCATGGCTCCAGTGCGTAGCCAGCATTCCCCACCAAATGGCCATATGGGATGTCCCCACTGGCAAATGACCGGTACAGCTGTGATGAGTGCCAGATGTGCGGGTCGTGATAGCTTCCAGGGCTGCCAGCACACACATTCATGATAGGTTGGCAGTTGATAGAGTGGAACCCCTTGCGGTTTAGGTAGACCCTATCTTGCTCACCGGGTGGTGCTTTGATGTGGATGTGCTTGCAGTCTAGGTTACCCAGTATCTCCGGGTATTCTGATAGACGGTGGAAGAGGTGCATATTGCTGGTTCTCTCCTTACAGGTGCTAGGGAAGTAAATGTGCTCAGTGCCATGTGGTCGTATGGTATCCAGGAACTGGTGGAGTATCCTGAATGCAGTTGCCTGTGAGACCCCCATGATATCCCCAGTTGGTCTTTGGAAGTTTCCTGCAGCTAGTATTCTTAGGCTACACATACCTTTTTGTCCACTGGGATGGGTTCCTCTCTGTTGGTTCTGGGTCTGAGGTGAGGCCGGCACAGCTCAACATGTTGCAGAAGTATGTCCCTGTCCACCCTGTAGCACTCTTCTATCTCCAGATCATGTAGCCCCTGGTAGGTTACCCTGGGTCTAAACACTCTTCTCCTCCTCCTCGGTCTGAGTTGGTTGTCAGCATTATCCTCCTCACCAGCACACTCTCTAGCACATACTAACAGATCAGAGCAACAGCAACCCCTCACATGTTTTGTTAGATTTATCAGTTTAAAATTCTCCCAAATGTGTACACAAGTGTTGTAGAGTTTGTGGGGAAAAACAGACTGAAAGGTGTTAGCAAAGTTTATAGTAGTGTGTTGGGCTGCTGCCTGTGTATTTGGCTGACTCTGATACATTCCACCTGCCTGCTATGCTAGTTCTTCTTGATTCCCTTCCTTCTGCTATTTCCCCTTCCCACCCTCCACCCTCGTTTAAGCCCAGATGCGTGTCGCGCATACCCGGTGCTCAATAGTAAACAGTTCTGCTATTTCCTGTTTTTTTTTTGTTTTAGGCCCGGTGCATGCTGTACACACCCGTTTAGCTAAAGTAAACAGTTTTAAGCAGAACTGACCCTTCCTGTACGCGAACATGTTCTGCATCTCATGGAATAAGACAATACACGCTCAGACACACACCCCCTTTCTTAGCTGTGATTAGCTAAGGGCAAACACTGGCCACTGAGCTCCAATGTGCTTACAGCAAGCATGACACACACCCTTTTCATGTTAGCTGCTCCTGTCTACACAGTAGTGTTAGAGCCCCTACATGGTTCGGTGCAGTCTGACACTTAGAAGAAGTCTGTGATTCAGTATATCTCCCCTCATTTGCATACACCACTGCCTTACTCCATAGTTACCACACTTACACTGGGCCTTTCCCCTTAGCAGCCACTATTTCCTAGTATTGTTTTCATTCTGCATGCCATTGACTATAATGGCAAAATGCAGATTTCTGTAAAAATTTAATTTTTTTTTTTTTAATTTTCGGCACAATCCCGTTGCTTAAATGGCTGAGATCGGCCAAAAAAAAAAGTTTTATTTTAAAAAATTACAACTAATTTTCATGCCGATGGCCATATATTTGGCTATTGGCATGCCTAGTGAATATAATACATGCTTCTTTCGAGCTGTCATGCCTCTTGTTTTCTCATTTGCAGAAACTGGTACATTTCTGCAGGTTACCCTATTCCTGCTTGGACACCTGCCTGTTTGCTGAATCGCTAATTCACCTCATTTGCATGTTTTTCACCAGAAAATGAGGTAATTAGCATAAGGCAGTGGTGTCTGTGCAGGAAAAGTGTAGGAGCGCTCGTGCACATCCCGGGAGCCCTTTGCTGAATCGCTTGGCAGCCATGTTCCGTTCAGCAGCCACTGCACTATTCCTACACTCCATGTAGGGTTTAATGAATCCCAGGGACATTGGCTGAAAGATTGAACTTACATATACCAAGGTGCCATTTCTTATAATATTTCTTTTTCTCCAAGGTATGGTGGTCTCAGAATTCGTATATATAAGTTTTGAGGGTGTGGGACTTGCTCCCCCAAATGGGAGCATGGGGTGGAGGCCTGCCCCCCAAAAGACGTTTAAAGAAGGATAGCAATTTTCGAGATTTGCACTTCTGTGTTTTTGGTCTTTTTTTCAGCTTCTCAGCACTTGACATTTCCAAGTCCAACATTTCAGTATGGATTTGCTTTTGGAAGGTCATATTGTCCAATTGCAGGAGCTTGACTTGGGACATTTAACTCTTGAGACTATCTGAAGTGTCACATATGTTTGCAGTATGTTGTTATAGCAGACCTGTCATAGCTATAAAGTGCTAGACACAACTCTTGTGTGACCTACATTTGCTAGAAAATTATAAGCAGTTGCAGTGAAGGGGCAGAAAAAATAGGAGAGGTTAAACCTACTGTAATGTGATTTGCCATGCATGCCTCTAAACCTTCCCTGATTTTCAAGGATGTCCCTGAGTGTAGCCCAGTTTTGCTCAGGCCCTCCTAATCCCTCATACAGCTAGCAACTTTGTGAGAAAGTATGTTGGATTGCACTTAATAAATAATGACAATAATTTAAAGTTATTGACTTTCTTTACTTCAGAAAATACATGCCAGTTCTCATTCTCTTATGCTGTAAGCATTTCACGTTAGTAATACTAATATATTAAAAAATGTCACTGGTTGTCCTTAATTATTTCTGGATTTTGTCCCTGATTCTGGAGGTAAGAGGTTGAACGCAATGTATGCCATCTAAGGAACATTTATACAGCTATAAATTAGATGGGTATCTGTTCTTCTTTGAGAATTCCAGTTTAGTCTCCCAGGTCCATAGTATTTCCGAGAAAAGTCTATAGACTGCTAATTTGACAGGGCAGTTGGCATTTTAATTAAGATCTTCAAAATAAGAAGTAGTTTGAAATATTAAAAATAAGTTTGCAATTATGCAAACCTCTGCCTAACGCTTAGGCTTCTAAATTTCTTAGGATGCCAGCTGCAAGCAGAGTTTGTAATGTTTAATATTTTTTTGGTTGCGGGCATGTTAGTATGCCTGACTTGGAATGGTCTTTCGTGGTTGTTTTACTCCGTAACTAATTAGTCTCTGATTGTCACAATCGTCACAGGAACTGATAGTGGCAGATAACTGATTATTGTAGTCATTACTGCCACTGAGAGGTAGTGGCAGCTGTAAAGTGATGTTGGGTGTGATAGCCATATAATCTTTTAATCTGATGTGCTGCAACTTAGAAATCTGTTCTTGTCTAGTTCTATCTCTCAGCCCTAGACTACATCTACATTCATTTATGAGGGACACTAATGGTGCCTGTTTCATTCACATCTTGTCATTAATCCTGTTTCTGGAGCCTGTTCTGACATTCACTTGGAGCAAGGCAGAGAACCTAATCATGAATGGGGTGCCAGTTCATTGTGGGGTACACATGGCTACTCTCTCATGTTTGGAGGGATGCCAGTTTTGAAGTTCTGATGTACAGTTGCAGCCCAGGTGGCAAAAACCTTGTCACAGGTCAGATGTAAAGTTTACAGCCTGGGTTGACCATATGCTGGTAGTGAATTGGGTCACCAGACTAAAGCAAATACTGGAAGTGAACCTGAACACTGGAATGCCTGCATGCAACACTTTACAGATTACTTTCTAGGGAAGCCTGGTGCACATCAAGAGAGTGTTGTGCGATGCTCACAGGCAGTGGAGCTCAGACATAATCAGTAATCCCTACAATGTCTACTGTCATAACTATCACTAATGTAGCCTCTCAGGTCCCTGTGAAATTAGTGGAGCACCAACAGAGGCATTCACCTTCCCACTTCTAAACTTTTAGAGATGCCCCTGCACCCTTCTTCATAGGGTGATACTTTCAGTGAATGCATGTTACCCATGCTGTTATGTATAGGGTGTGTGACAGCCAGGAAGCTTTAGTGAGCTATAGAGAGCCTCTTTGGTTGCAGATACCTGCAGTCAGTTACATGCAAAGAATCCATTATCTTACCTACAGCACTTTTTGATATGTGGATGAAAACCAGAACAAATTAAGAGAGGACAGGCAGACTTGACACATATGATAGCTGAGCCAAAAACCAATTTAGAAAACTGAGTGCTGTTAAGCAATAATGCTAACCTCTGTCTCACTGTGCCACATTTTGTATCTAGTACTTAAAATACAAAGAAGTATCCTGTTTCTTTTTCCTTTAAACCATAAGTATAGGTTTGTTTATATACATACACTACACAGGTGTGTGTGTGTGTGTGTGTGTGTGTGTGTGTGTCATTGGTGAATCAGACAGTACACTCACCTTTCGTGCAGAATGTTGTTTGTTTTACTCCTGCTCCAGGTAGATGGATTGCTGAACAGTGCAATACAGTATGGGGGGGGCTGCTGCACTCGAGTGTATCATTCAGATGAAACAAACCTAAACTCTGCTTGAGTTGGTCGTAGCTCAGGTAGACACATCTCACTGCACCTACTGAAAAGATTAGGGTCCTGTATTTAACAAATACTTATTTATTAATATGTACAATGTATACAAAATGCATGAAAACAGCATTTACATTATTCACCGTATTATGTACAACTTATTTACATGTCCTTCTTTGTATTATTTACACTAAAACCATTGAAGAAATAATTACACTTTTATCTGACCCCCACTGTAATTTCCATAACCCTTATCCTTTCAGCATTTCTGATAAATCCCGTTTAGCATTGAACATAATTTATTTAATCCTTTGATTCCAAACGACCCCCTAACATTAAATACTTTCCTGTCTACCTTATCTACATAATCTTTGTATTTATTCTTATAAATCGGGGATTCAATAAGCTGTTAGTGTAGCAGCTCCTGCATAGAATATGGCACCGAGCAATACAGTAAGCGAGGCTGGAAGCATGCATGAGCCTACCAGCACTATTCCTACACGGACACCACAGAATAATGGTAATTACCTCATTTGCTGGTGAAAACCATGCAATGAGATGAATTAGCGATTCAGTAAGCAGGCAGGCATCCATGCCAGAATAGTGTCCGCTGCAGAAATGTATTCGGCTACTAGCCGAATACATTTCTGCAAAAATCAAACCTTAGGCATGACAGCTCAAAATAAAGCATGTATTATAATCCTTAGGCATGCCAGTGGCCAAATATATGACCATTGGCATGGAAACCTGTTGGAAAATTTTGAAAAAAAAAGTATTTTTTTTGGCTGATTTCGGCCATTTAAGCATAGGGCAACAGCACGCAAACGGGATTGTGTCGAAAATAAAAAAAATGTGAAAAGGCAATTTTAAGTAAAATCTGCATCAAAACAATAACATGTAACACTGGTTGCTAAGGAGGAAGGCTATGGTGTAGTGGTATAACCAGGGACTAAGGCAGTGGGCTATGCAAATGAGCAAATTTTACTGAATCACTAAATGGGAGACCATTCTTTGGCTGCATCCAACTGTGTAAGAGCTATACGGCAGTGGTGTAAGCAGGAGAGGCAGCTGACATGAAAAGGGGGTGTGCCATGCTTGGTGTAAGCACACTGGAGCTCCAAGGCTCCCATTTGAGCTTAGCTAAGCACAGTAAGCAAGGGGGTGTGTCTGAGGCTGTATTGACTTACTCCATGAAATGAAGAGCATGTTCGCGTCTAGGGAGGGCCATTTCTCAGTGTTTATCTTAGCTAAACGGGTTTGCACAGCGCGCACTGGGTCTAAAACAAACAAAAAAAACACAGAAATAGCAGAACTGTTTACATTTGTGCACTGGGTGTGTGCGGTGTGCTTCGGGACTTAAAAGGGGTGGAAATGGGAAGGGGAAAAAAGGGAAATAGCACAATGAAAGCAATCAAGTACAAATAAAATAGCAAGCAAGTGGAATGTATCATAGCCAGCCAGTCATACAGGCAACATCTACAGCACAACAGTATAAACTGTGCAAACACCTTTCAGTCTCGTTTTCACACAAACGCTGCACCATTGGTGCACACACGCTGGGGGGATTTTAACCGACAAAATGTTAGGGGCTGCTGTCGCTTTGATACATATGTGCTGGGAATCCATCCCAGTGGATACTAAGGTATGTGTAGCCTTAAGAATACTAGCTACAGCTACTTTCCAAAGACCTACTGGAGACATCATGGGGATCTCACAGGCATCTGCACCTAGGGTACTCCACCAGTTCCTAGATGCCATGCTACCCGATGTCAGTGAGCACCCATGAGGAGTTGACCAGCAATATGCGCCTCTTCCACTGTGTAGCAGAATACCCAGAGGTACTGGGTGCCATAGACTGCATGCACATCCACATCAAAGCACCACCCAGTGAGCAGGATAGGGTCTCCATAAACCGCAAGGGCTTTCCCTCCATCAACTGCCAGGTTGTGTGCAATGCCCAGGGCATTATCTTGAATGTGTATGCTGTCAATCCTGGAAGCTGTCACAACTCCCACATCTGGCATTCCTCACAGTTGAATCAGGGATTTGCCAGGGGGACATCCCATATGACCATCTGGTGGGGGATGCTGGCTATGCACTGGAGCCATGGATGATGACATCCATCAGAAATGCACACACACCCACTCAAGAACACCATAATGAGGCACATGTACAAACCAGGATCATTATAGAACAAGTGTTTGGAATGCTCAAGTCATGGTTCCACTGGCTTGACATATCTGGTGGAGCCTTCTAGTACTCTCCAGCCACATGTGCATATATGTTCATAGTATGTGCTTTGCTACACAGTATGATCCTGCAGAAACAGATGCAGCAGGGACAGCATGGGGAAAGGCCACACCGCCCCCCCACCATTGCCAAGGTCCCCACAGGCATAAAGGGACTCTGAGGAAGACCCTTCTGAGCCAGCCGCAGTAGGCAGATGGTGGAGTGCCCAGTATGGCTTGGCCTTGGCAAAGAGGCAATGCATAGCACACACACTGA
Organism: Protopterus annectens; assembly: GCF_019279795.1. NCBI lineage: Eukaryota > Metazoa > Chordata > Ceratodontiformes > Protopteridae > Protopterus > Protopterus annectens. Next base: position 713,137,593 of record NC_056730.1, on the reverse strand, counting down.
CACTGTAGGCACCCAGGGACTGACACCTCTCCCTCACTCGCACGCACAGTAAAACTGGATGACACACACATCACACTACCTGTAACTTACCATGTATAGTCAGTGTACTGCATGCATCCAATATAGGCAGCCTCAAGCACCATCCACACAACTGTCAGAGGCACAAGGTAAGTCAGTCTTCTTAACAATAAATGAATGTATCAGTATTTTCTGGTAGCATATGTATGGTATTGCTGCATGCATGCAAGGGAATGGGGTGGCCTACTGGGATAGCAGCAGACAACTGACAGCTATGTGGGACACCAGGAAATGTCTGCCCAAGACTGGCCTCCCCACACTATGCAGTAGCACCCAAGGTGGCAAATCCCACTGCAGTATATGTGGGGGGGGGCAACTAATTGGGGGGTCATAGGTCACAGGCATGGATGTCAGTATGGGGGTCCCATACTCACCCCTCAGCCTCACCCAGCAAGTCATGCCATAGTGAGGCACACGCACAAACCAGGATCATTATAAAGCATGTGTTTGGGATGCTCTAGTCACAGTTCCGCTGCCTTGACATATCTGGTGGAGCCTTGCATTACTCTCCAGCCACATGTGCATATATGTTCATAGTATGTGCCATGCTACACAGTATGATCCTGCAGAAACAGCTGCAGTAGGAACAGCATGGGGAAGGGCCACACAGCCCCCCACCATTGCCAAGGTCCCCACAGGCACAGAAGGACTCGGGGAAGGAATCCCCCTGAGCCAGCCACTGTAGGCAGATGGAGGTGTGCCCAGTATGGACTGGCCTTGGCAAAGAGGCAACGCATAGCACACACACTGACACTGTACACACCCAAGGACTGACACCTTTCTCTGACTCACACACACAGTAAAAATGGATGACACACACATCATACTGCCTGTAACTTACCATGTATAAGCAGTTTACTGTGTGCATCCAACATAGGCAGCCCTCAAGCACCGCCCACACAACTGCCGCAGGCAAAAGGTAAGTCAGTCTTCTTAACAATAAATGAATGTATCAGTATGTTCTGGTAGCATATCTATGGTATTACTGCATGCATGCAAGGAATGGGGTGGCATACTGGAATAGCAGCAGACAACTGACAGCTATGTGGGACACCAGGAAATGTCTGCCCAATACTGGCATCCCCACACTATGCAGTAGTACCCAAGGTGCCAAATACCACTGCAGTATATGTGGGCTGGCAACTAACTGGGGATCATAGGTCACATGCATGGATGTCAGTGTGGGGGACCCATACTCACCCCTCAGACTCACCTAGCAAGTCAGCTGTAGAAAACCATAAAGAAATGCCTGGCAAAGGCCCACAAATGGTGACAGTGTTGAATCACCCCCCTACAGACTTATGCAGTGATAGCACAGCAGGTCTTGCAGTTGCAGTAAGGCTCTGAAGGGTAAGAAGTCTGAAACCCAAATGTATGCCATTACAATCTGACCTGTGGTCTTTAGTGATATGCATGCCTCAAGTACCCAAGACAGGGCACAATAGTATGCTAAATGGAACCAAAATGTAAAGCAAATATCTGCACTGTTTGTGCAAATGCGTACAGACAGGTGTGCTCCCCCCATACTCCCACAGAAATGCAGCAACATGTATGTTTGCAGGGAAAAAGCAGCAGAGAACACATTGCCAGGGCTGTCCCAGTACACATGAAAACATGTATGCCCACAATATGCAGGGGTCAATGAGCTATGTGTATGTGTAGTTAATACTGTCAGGATCTGGACAGCACTTACTCCCAGCTGTTGTGTAGTAGTGGCCTAGGTACAGTGCTGTCTTTGGCAGGGCCATTTTCAGATAACCGCAGTACTGACTATTATGCATGGTTTCATTAGCGGGAATTGTCTGAAGGTTATGTAGTCTGAAACGGTAATGTCTGTCATTATTTTGTAACATCAGTCTTCAATTATATGCAACTAACTTGCCATAAAAACACAAGTTTATGTAGACTGGAGGAAACTTCTAGGCAAACACCTGGACAATCTGCCAAAAAATGTTCAGTTGAGAGGTATGGCCACACCAGGATATGATATCTCAGGTACGAAAGATACCACACAAACAGGAGATCCCCAGGCAGTATATCACCAAGTTGTTGGACTGTTTACACAGTGTCATCAGTCATCTGGCTGTAGTCACACTTCCCAACTGACTTTGTTGGGTAAGAATGTACATGCTGGGCTCATAATATTGGACTGTGCATCATACATCTTGTATTCCTCTGGTAAAGCACTGTGATGGTCTAAGGATGTGTGCTACTAGGTAATGACACAATGCATTGCAGTGTCAGACTACAGATATGTCAGAAAATGTCTGCTAAACAAACCCAGTACCGCTAGGAAAGTCCTTTTGTCTCCTGAGAGGTATGGCTGTAGCACACAAAACCCCAGACTAGAGTACACCTATCTCTGGAATGGAGTCCCACTCTCACTATAGAAGGTCACACTGGGCATGCTTCTACACTTAGAGAATCACAGGCCATGTTGGAACCTACATCGGACTATATTGTGTATATATGTCTGTGCATACAGACAGCTATGTACACCTTAACTGTCCCTACACACACACATCAGTCAGGATTACCCTCAGCTAGCTGTAGGTGGCCCATATATGATATATTTAAATCTGTTGCATGTGATACACACATATATGGGAAACAGATAACAATATGTTAAGCATACACACACATAGATGTGGAGAGGTGAGAGACAGACAGTGATATAGAGAGAGAGACAGAGGGACACACACAGAGTGAGTCACACACACACAGATACCCTGAATGGCATAGAGTGATGTCCTGCTGTGGACAGTAGCATACTGGTTGTAACCAGTCGCATGTGCCTGCATAAAAGGTGAGCCCCACTGTAGTACTGAGGTGGGGGTTATAATATCACATCACCTGCGTGTGTGTGTCCGTAGGGCTAAGTATTAGGAGACTGTTCTCACTCAGTACCCTTCCCATTTCACTACTTCACAAAAACTGCCGCTGTCATCTACATTAGAAGTACCATTGGACACCTATCAGCCCTATAAGCTTTGTAGCACGTGCAATAACTCTGTAACGCTATAGTACCAATAACTAGATAGGTAGGGGTTCTAATCTCAGGCCTGGCAAATGCAAGTGTGTGTGTGTGTGTGTGTGTGTGTGTGTGTGTGTGTGTGAGAGAGAGAGAGAGATAGAGAGCGTGAGGGAGTGTTTGTTTGTAGGTTAAACAGTTTTAGGCCATTCCCACCCACAACACTTCCCAGTGCTCTACTTTAGCAGTCCTGCTGTCATTCCCCTTAGAAGCACATTTGTGCTTATTTGTCAGCCCTGTAAGTTCTGTAGCATGTGTGTTGACTGTGTAGCACTATAGTACAAATAACTAGATAGGCAGGGATTCTACTCTCAGATCCAGCAAGTGTTTGTAAGTGTGTGTGTGTGTGTGTGTGTGTGTGTGTGTGTGTGTGTGTGTGTGTGTGTGTGTGTGTGTGTGTGTGCACGCAAGTGTATGTGTGTAGGATGAAGTGTCTGTTTGTAGGATGAAGTATTTTGAGGACCTTCCCACCCAGTACCCTACTTTAGCAGCCCTGCTAATGTCATTCACCTTATAAGCACCTTTGGGCAGTTAGCCCAGTAAGCTTTGTAGCCCATGTGATAACTACGTAATGCTATTGTACAAATAACTCTATAGGCAGGGGTTCTACTCTCAGATGCGGCAAATGTGTGTGTGAATATGTATATGTTTGTAGGATGATGTATTTTGAGGACGTTCCCACCCAATGACCTAGTTTAGCAGTCCTGCTGTCATTACCCTTAGAAGCACCTTTGGGCAGTTGTCAGCCCTATAAGCTCTGTAGCGTGTGTAATAACTGCATAACACTATAGTACAAATAGCTAAATAGGCAGGGGTTCTACTGTCACGTCCTGTAAATGTGTGTGTATATAAGTGCATGTGCAAGAATTTGTAAGTGTGTATGTTTGTAGGATGAAGTATTTTGAGGACTTTCTCACCAACACACTTCCCAGAGCCCTACTTTAGCAATCCTACTGATTTCATTACTCTTAGAAGTACCTTTGGACAGCACTCAGCTGTATAAGCTCTGTGGCACATGTAATAACATAACAGTATAGTACAGATAACTAGATAGGCAGGGGTTCTATAATCAGTTGTGTGTATGTGTGTGTGTGTGTGTGTGTGTGTGTGTGTGTGTGTGTGTGTGTGTGTGTGTGTGTGAAGGTATGGGTATGTTTGTAGGGCAATGCATTTTGATGCCCTTCTCACTCAGTACATTTCTCATTGCCATACTTTACAAGGGCTCTTGATGTAATCACTTTAGATATACTTTGTAACACTGTTAAATCCTATAAGCTTTGTGGCGCTTGTGATAAATGGGTAACACAGTAATATACATAACTAGATAGGTAGGGGCTCTAACCTCAATACTGGCAACTGTGAAACTGTGTGTGTGGGTGTGTGGGTGAGACTCGCATAATTGTGTGTGTGTGTGTGTGTGTGTGTGTGTGTGTGTGTGTGTGTGGGTGAGAATCATATCCCTGGGGGTGTGGGTTATACTATTTTGAGGCTTGTACCACTGAGTACACATCCCATTGCCCTACTTTACGAGGTCTGCTGATGTAATTAATCCTAGTTATACCTGTATACACTTATCAGCCCTCTAAGCTCTGTGGCATGTGCAGTAACTGCATAATACTATAGTGGAAATAGATAGGTAGGAGTTCTAATCTCAATACCAACAACTGTAGTAGTGTGTGAAGCTTATCCCCTGTGGCTGTTGTGTGTGTGTAGGTTATACCATTTTAAAGGCCTGTTGACCCCCTTCCCATGAAATTACTTTAAAGACCCTGTTAATGGCATCTGTCTGACATGCACCATGTAACACTATACAGCCAATACCAGTCATCTGTACAGTTGTCCATGGGATATCCACATGTTTGCAACCTATATGTTGTCTGTGTCCCCTGACAGTAAGCATTCCTGTGATATCATTGCCACACATGTCACAGTTACCATACTGACACACATGCCAGCATCAGACATCGTACCTGAATGACACACCATGCTAATACAAAGTCTGTCACACTGTCACTTGTGCAGGTATGTAGGAGCAGTAGACGAAACCAATCGTTATGTCTGGTGGGTTATCCCACCATCCATGAAAGCATTTGCAAGATTACCTGTTGTAAGAGGATGTGTGTTTTGTCCCAGGTATAATGTATGTGGAGCAGGGCATGTGTACACAGCACTATAGTAAAAACTGGATACGTATGGTTACTAATATGTCTATTGGCAACTGTGTATGTGTTTCCATATGCACAGCCCCTGTGGCTGTCTTCAGTGTGTATGTGATGGCTATACCATGTTGTGTGCCTCTTCCACCCTGTGAACTCCCCCATTGGCAAACTATTGTCAGCCCATACTGATGTCATCCACTGTACAAGCACATTTACACAGTTTCTGACCCCAAGCCACTGTGGTGCAATGGTTGTATCACTGTGTATTGTACATTAATAGATGGGTAGGTCATCCACTCTGATAAGTGTCACCTCCATGTGCATGTGTGTCTCAATGCATGTCCCCATGCAGCAGTGTGTGTGTGTGTTAGATGGCTCTAACATATTAAGGGCCTCTGAACCCACCATTGCCAATCCTAACAGTCCCTGCAGTTGTCACCCACTTCAATAGTAGTGGCAGACACTGCAACACTACAGTACCACTGTGCTGTCTGTGTTATGTATCTAACACTATTGTTCATAAGACTGTGCAGGTATGGGCTGTGCTCAGCCCTGCGTTAGCAAATTTGCTGGCTGATAAATTCAGCTCAAACTTCACCCCCACCTTCCTCCATGAAATACCTACTAGCATAACTCTCTCAACTGTTAACAGGGAGTTCACTAAGGCCAAAAACACAGCCACATTGGACCACGACAATATCTTTGGATGCCTCCTAAATAGCTGGAAACTTAACCTACTAGGGCCACCTGAGTCGCTTTTCAACTACAGCCTCAAAACAGGCTTTGTACCACAAAAATGGAGGACTGCAATTGTTATCCCACTTCTCAAGGATGGACCATCAACTGACCCCAGAAACTATAGACCTATTAGTCTGAATAGTGTAATATTCAAAAACATGGAATAAATTATCATGAAAATGATCAACAAAGACATACACAACCTTCAAGACATACCTGATTAAGGTGAGAGACAAAAATATAAGAAATGGAAGAGAGGTCGAACTACAACTTTGAAAACTGAAATAAACGAGCTGGACAAACATATTAAGCGTAGTGTTAGACAAGATCAAGAAAAATTTGAAGAAAATTTATATAAAGATATTGGGCATAATAGGAAACCTTTTTATAGATACACAAGATGTGGAATGAGTAAAGATAACACAAATTGATAAACTGTGTGCAGATTTAAAATTTATTCTTGGACATAACAGATAATAGATATATTTACAACATCTTATGCAAAACAGTATGGCTCCACAAAAGGGGTGGTAAGTTGTCCTAGTGACATCCAGGTAACCCCAGATACTGGAATCAAAACAGATTATATTGAAAAAGAACTGTGCAAACTGGATCCAAACAAAGCGCAGAGAGGAGACAGAATAAGTAACAATGACCTGAGAACACTTAAGCAAGAACTTACACTGCCATTACATCTATTATTCACTAGGTCACATAAATATGGGGAGATTCCTCAAGATTGGAGACATGCACTTAATAAACCTGTCTTTAAGGGAAAAGGGAGTAGGACAAACCAGAAGGTAATACTGGATAAGGTATTGTCAGAACTGGATAGGTTGGGACTTGAAACCATATATCAGCATGCATATGTTGAAAATAGATCTAGTACCACCTGTAACACGATGTTCTATAACAATATAATAACATCTATGAAAAAATTGTACTGTGATGTGATTTGTATAGATTTAACTTCAGCATTTGACAGGGTCATGCACAAAACACTGATCAATAAGTTAGTACAACTAGGTATTGATGTACTGTTGATAAGATGGATAGCTGCATGGCTTACAAATAGGACATGGCAAGTATCACACACCAAATGGACAGGTGAAATCATTGGTTACAGTCAAGGTGTCCCACAGGGCTCTGTACTAGGCCCTTACTTGTTTAGATTGTATCTTTCAGACCTTACCTTTTCATCTGAGGTATTCTACAGTCTATATGCTGACGACCTGAAATTGGGTAAACTGATTACAAGTGTTACAGATAAGGCATGTCTGCAAAATAATTTGACTAAATTGACCATTTGGACACAGGAGAATAATATGTTGATAAATACATCAAAAACTCTAAGCATATGAGATTTGGGAGACATAAACTGAAAGGTGAATATTTAATACAGCACACAGTGATTGAAACTGTAGACTCATTTAAGGACCTGGGTATATGGGTAGATTCAGCTATGAGTTTTTCTAATCATATCAACCAATTGGCTAATGATAGTTATAGAACTATATGTTGTATAAAAAGGTTTATAAAGTCTAGGAAATCAAACATAACAAAGTCATTGTTTGTTAGTTACATTAGACCCAAACTTGAGTATGGAATAACAATATGGAAACCCTGTAGGAAAACAAGCATGAATAAACTGGAAAGAGTACAGCGGAAATATACTAAGGGAATCCATGGATGTGAAAATCTAAGTTATTATGAAAGACTAAAATATCTGAACTTGTACAGTGTATCTTACAGATATTTAAGAGGAGATCTTATTCAGGTATATAGGGCATTTAGGGACAACTACCTCTGGGAATGTTTGGGGTTATCAAAAAGTACTAGAGAATTGTCAGATAACCTATGTAGAAGATTCTATAGGAATTAGAAGTGTACTAATTGGTTCTCTGACAGAATAGCTGATGCTTGGAACAGACTACCAAATTACATTAAAGCAAGTACTAGCTTAGATATTTTTAAGAACAGCCTGGACATTTATTATGGGAACAAGTGATCTGAAGTAGTTAACTTCATTCTTTCTGCACATATGTGTATTTGGATCCAATTCGGATCCGAGCCGACAAAACTTTTACAAGCATCATCTCCAAGCTCCTCCCCTACCTATAATACATCACTTCCTCCTGACTAACCCCAGATTGAGTTTGCTGCTCTAAGAGTTAGCATCGTGGTCTCTGAGCTCTAAGTGAAGGTGGTAAGGTTTCTCTTGTTTTTCTCTTTTCAGTACAGTTAGTGTGTGTGTACCTGTTCCACCCCCCCCCCACGCGTGGTCGTCGTGTTTTTAAAAAAAAAAAAGTTTTTTCTGTGTAGTTTGTTGATAGTTTTAGTTCCCGCCTAGGCCCCATCCCTTGTTGTGTGAGTGTGTGTGGGCCTTAGCGTTTAGTTACTGTGCAGCCCTTATGGCTGAACAGCCTAAAGTTCTTTTTAAAAAATGCACAGAGTGTGGTCACAAGCTCTCACCAGCCGATGGCCACACTCTGTATATTCTTTGTTTAGGGGTCTCCCATTTCTCATCCTCTTGCGATATTTGTACGGGTTTTAACCCCAGGGCCTTGAAAGACTGTCGGGCTAAGCTCGTGGCCAAGGGTCTGTTGCCAGCTTCTGCCCTAGAGTCTGCCTCAGTCTCCGCTCCAGCCAGTGACTTCTTGCAGGCAGGGACTCAACCTCCCGTTCATCCTGCAGCCTCAGATTCGTCCCAGAGCGGTAGGGACAAGAGAGAGAGGGAGAAGCGCCACAAAGAGAGGGACAGGCCCAGAAAAATATCCCCCGACAGGGAGTCTTTCTCCAGCTCCTCTTCTAAAGTCCCCAGGTCCCGTTCTCCTCGGCTCCGCTCTCCCTGTTTCTCGCCAAAGCCGATCGAGCCCTCGGAGCCGAGGCACTCCCCTCAGATCCAGCCAAGACCTGCTTCGGCCACTTCTTCTTCAAGGTCGACTCGGAGTGTCTCCGACCTTGACATGGACAGGCTGATGAGGAGGTTCATCCAGAATCAGATTCAGATGGGGGTCTTACCAGGTCCCTCTCCCATCGGAGAGGGTCCTACTACAACTCTATTTCACCCAATCTCTCCTTCCCAGATCCGACCCAACGCTTCGGGTTCTCGGATCCGAGGCCCTTTGGTGCTGTTGGTTCAGCACCGACTGTTCTTGTTTTCTCGACGCCGGCTGTCACCTTGAGTTCCTCGGATACGATTTTGGATCCAGGAGACTCTCGGGGCTGTGGTCAGGGAGTCAGACCGAGGGTCGGGTTCATTCTCTTTCAGATCCCATCCTTGGTGCCCAGACTACCCTGCCTTCGGCTCCAATCTCTGCTTCGGACCCGGCGAGGGCCTCATCCTTATGGGTTACGGAGGTGGGCACTCCGTCAGCATTCGGGGCAGTGGAAAGGGTTCTCTCCCAGGGGTTGAGACCACAGCTCACCTACTCGGATCCTACCCAGACCTCCCTGTTTTTGGATTCTGCTCCCCTCACCCTGTCTCAGGGACAGCCTGTGCCAAAGCAACCCCAGGTTGTTCCCCTTAGGGAACCCCCGGAGGCTTACGAGTCGTCTGCAGAAAGTCCCACTGGAGAGGAACCTCGTAAACGCAAGTGTAAAAGGAGGCACTTGGACGCCCCTGAGTCCATTACCACTGATTCGGACTTAGATGAAGGAGAGGGTTCCCCCAGATCACCTCCCAAGGACATCTCCTTCGGAGACATTATGGAGATCCTCTGCCAAAGAGGAGGTTGGTCAGCCCCCAAACCCTCCACGGATGAGTCCGTGTTTCTGGAGGCCTTTGGCGTGGGCCCATCTACTTCCTGGGTTTCCCCACAAGCCGACCCTTTGGTGGACCTCATCACCACTAGGGCATGGAAGGATCCTGATACCGTGGAGCCTATACCCAAAAGACCAGACAAAATTCTTTCCCTGCCGTCAGATAGGAAGGCATGGTCCAAAGGAGCCCCGGTGAATGCTTTGGTGGTTGCAGCTGCCACAAAGAAGGAACTGGCACAGGAGAGTTCCTCAGTCCATCCACCAGACAAGTAGTCCAGGTCGATGGATTGTTTTGGGAAGTTGTACTCATCAGTGACTTTTTCTATCTGTGCGCTGAATTACCTGGCACATGTTACCCGACTGCAGCGTGATCTTATAATGGAACTAACTGAGTCGCCCCCGGAGTCTCTGTCACAGCAGGACAAGCAGTCCTTTACTGCGAAGATGACTACACTGAAATTAGTGACAAATACATCTATGCGTCTCCTCTCCCATGCTACAGAGGGAGCTACTAGAGCTGCTGGTACAGGCGTTGCCTTGAGGCGACACGCCTGGATCAGACTGCGTCAATTTGCGGACCCCTTTATGGTGTATTTTATTAACGCCCCTTTTGATGGATCATCCCTCTTTGGGAAGACAGTACGCGACACGCTCACCAAGAGTGAGAAGGACGGAAAGACTTTGTCTGCCGTTGGAATCTGCTTCTCTAACCCCCAGAGATCCTATTCCAGGAACCAAAAGGGGCAAAAGAAGATGTGGTTCCGGAAATCACAGTCTTTCTGGGACACTCAGGACTATTCATCCCCCAGAGGCAGAGGGGGACAAGACCAACGCCGTCCCAGAGACAGAGGGGGTCCCAGAAACTTTGGGTCTAGGGAACCCTTTTCCGACAGGCCCGCACAGGAACCCTGAGGGGTTGCTCGACTGCTCTACTCTGGAGGCAGTCGGGGGAAGATTCTCCTTACATTCAACGGCATGGGAGTCCATTACTACAGACCGCTGGGTGTTAAACATCATATCCAGAGGCTATTCTATCCCTTTCATATCATCTCCCATAACTCCAGCACGCCTCCCAGATGTTCCCACCCAATCACAGGGAGGCCACAGCTTTACAGGTTTCGAAACTGTTACAAAAACAAGCCATCGAACGCCCCCCCCCGACCGGTCCAGATCAGACATCTACTCCAGGTTCTTTTTAGTGCCAAAGAAGACGGGAGACCGCAGGCCCATGCTGGACCTGTCTATCTTCAACCTGTCGGTAGAGAAACAAAAATTCCGGATGGTCACTCTACAGTCCATTTTACCGTTTCTAAGAGAATGCGACTGGATGTGCTCGTTAGACCTCCAGGATGCTTACTATCATATCAAGGCCCACAGAAGCTCCAGGAGGTTTCTGCGCTTCCGGCTAGGGGCCAGTCACTTTCAATTCAGAGCCCTACCCTTTGGTCTCACCACAGCCCCCAGGGTGTTCAACAAGGTAATGACAGTCGTAGCGGCTCACCTGAGACTTCAGGGCATTCAGGTATTCCCCTACCTAGATGACTAGCTCTTCGCTGCATCCACCAAACATCTCTTGTGCCAGGCCCTACACTACTTTCTTGGTCAGGCTCACAAGTTAGGCATCACGATCAACCTCAACAAGTCCCACCTGGTTCCGGTTCAGGTCATAGACTTCCTCTGGGCACGATTGGATACTATTCAGTCAAAGATCTTTCTCACCCCGGAAAGGATAGAAAATCTCAGACTCCACGTGTCAGCTATCTCAGAGCACTCTGTAGTCACAGCAGGAGATGTTCTCAGGGCTTTGGGTTCGATGGCAGCCTCCATTTCCATTCTCCCTCTTGCACGTTTTCATATGAGAACCCTTCAGTGGAATCTAGCAGTTCAATGGTCCTGGCTAGACCTTCCGATGACTTTCCAAATCAACTGGACATGCAGAATGTCACTCCAGTGGTGGCTTCAGTCATCAGAAATAGGTTCATAGGTTCATACTAGGCTATCTGCCCAAGGGCATTTATAAGCCTAGCCCAGAGTTTTGTGGCTTTCGCCACCCCTTTAGTTTGAAGGATACTATTCCCATTATTTTGCTGTGCCTCTGTCCAGCAGTGACACTGAGGTTATCCCTGGGGTAAACCTGTGATCTCCCATCCATTGGACAAGATTTCTCTTGAACAAAGCCAGCAAGGTGCTCTGCCTCACATGTACTGGGATTTTGTTCCACAGCATAGGGAGTCTCTGGGTGATGAATCTGTCCCTCCAGTACGTCCTATTAATAACCATGTTAAGGTTTAAGTCTCTTGCCCTTGTAGTTCCGATGGATTTAGATTTTTTGAGGTGAAGCATGTTCATTAATTCCGGGTTGGACATGGCCTTGTATGTCAGGCACAGGTCACCTCTGAGCAGACGTGGCGACTGAATAGAGCTGGAGTTCCTTCAGTCGGGCAGCATAAGACATATTTTTGAGACCCTTTATCCTTTTGGTGAGGAACTTTTGGGGCCTTTCCAATTGCTGCAGGTGTCGGGTCAGATACATTCCAAATGGGGCATTGTACTCAATCATTGGTCTGATGAGTGATGAGTACAGGGGAACGATGACCTCCCTTGATCTAGATGTGAATCCCTTCATGATCAGGTGGGCAATGTAGAAGGTCTTCCTAACTACTTTGGCAACGTGAGTGTCAAATGAAAGGTTACTGTCAACCTGGGTCCCCAGATCCCTGATAACCTCTTCTGTGCTTAGTGGATTGCCACCTATATGGTAGCTAGGGGTAACCTTGTTTTTCCCAAAGGGTATGACTATGCATTTTTTGGCGTTTAACTTTAGGCCATGGCTCTGGCACCAGTTATCCGTTTCTGTAAGACCCTTCTGAAGGATATCTGTGTCAGATGTGTTTTCGACTATGGCGCCCAGTTTGCAGTCATCTGCAAACTTTGTCAGCCATAATCCTCCTGTGTTTGCTTGTACTTCTGAAAAGTAGATGCCGAACAAGAGTGGGCCCAGGACTGAGCCCTGTGGGACACCACTTGTGACAGGCTTTGAGTCTGACATGGCGCCAGCAACTCTGACCCTGTGGGTTCTGTCACTTAGCCAGTTTGCAACCCATCTTGTGACGTATGGGTTTACATTTAAACTGGTGAGTTTTTCAATGATACCTGAGTGGGGTATTGTGTCGAAAGCCTTTGCCAGGTCAAGGTAGGCTGTGTGGACTGCCTTGCCCTCATCAATGGCTTTGGTGACTGTTTCGAAAAAGTCAACCAAGTTTAAAAGGCATGATCTGCCTTTGACAAAGCCAAACTGGGTTGGATCCAATGTCTGCAAGTCCCCTATGTCTTTATTTATGAGTTCCATTATGATCCTCTCCATAGCTTTGCAGACCAGGCTTGTCAAGCTGATGGGACGGTAATTTCCAGGGTCGGTGGAGGCACCGCCTTTGTGAAGTGGGACCACAGTTGCCATACGCCACTCCTTGGGTACGTATCCTGAGGTGAGGCTAAGATTAAACAGCTGCCCTAACTGCGGGTTTAATTCCTCATTGAGTTCATAGAGCACACAACCGGGGACACCATCTGGTCCCATGGATGCTGTGTTTTTCGCCTTGGAGAGAGCAGTTCTCACCTGAGCGTTTGAGATGTTTGGGGGGCTACAATCCTCTGGTATAGATATCTCTCCTTTTGGGAGGGATTTGCACTGAACCTGTCAGCCAGTATGTTGGCAATGTCTGTAGGTTCAGTGATTTTTACATCATTTTGAACTAATTCTGAGCATATCTGGGAGTTTCCTCCCAGGTTTCTAACATAGCTAAAAAGGCCTTATGATTGTCTTTTGAGTCCTTAGCGACTTTTCTCTCAAAATTTGCCTTGGATGATTGTATGAGAGATCTTAGTTTTTTACTTATAATGATCAAGGGTGTCTTCCCTTTTAAGGATTTTGCTCTATCTTGTAGTAGCTTCCTCCTTTTGTTGTAGAGCTTGTTTATGGCTGGGGTCCACCAGACTGGACGCTTGCCTTTGGTACAAAGAGTCTTTGTTTTGTTTGGGATTGCCTGATCCATGCAGTCCTGGAGGTGCTGGTAGAAGGCATTCGTAAGTGATTCAGCGGCTTGAGTAATGGTTTCCGCAGGCTCGGGGGCCTTGAAAGAGACCACAGTAGTCTTTAGAAGTGTGAAGTCGGCTTTTGAGAAGTTCTTCACTGTGGTCTTTTTTATCTGGGGTGGGGGCGGGATGTGGACTTCCAATGTGATTAGTTTATGATCTGATCTCACCAATGAGGGGTATACTTCCGGTGTTGAACATTGTGACCCCATGTTCGTGATGATGAGATCTAGTATGTTTTCTCCTCTTGTGGGGATGGTGACTAGTTGTTCCATGGCATTTGAGTTTATGAACTCTAGGAACCTTTGGGCTAGAGTGTTGGGGCTTGAGTAGTGATCCCAGTCTATATTCGGATAGTTGAAATCACCTAGTATGATGGTGTTTGGAGATACATTTATCCCCTCCAGTGTTTTCAGGAAAGCTGTGTGAGGTTCCTGAGTTTGAGAGGGTGGCCTGTAACATGCTACAAATTGCAGAGCAGTCTTGCCTATGGTTAATTTCACCTGGATGGTCTCCGATGCATCGTGCGTTGCCACCAACCTTGAGGTGAGGGTGTCCTTGATGAATATGGACACCCCCCTCCTTTCTTGGTGTTGTCCGGATTTTGGGGCCGGAACGCATGATATGAAGTAAAACCTGATAGTGCCGGGATGCTCTCAGGAGCCTTGAACCAGGTTTCAGTCACAGCACAGACATCGATGTTCTCCATACTGAGAAGGGCTTCGAGTGCGTGCATCTTGAGGTTGAGACTTCTGGCATTGAGCAGCATTACCCTTAGTTTTTTTCCTTTTTTGTGTTCTAGGGTGGTAGGTTTAGAATTTGAGCCTTGCCTAAAAAAGGCACTATGGGGTGGCAAGAGCCTTTGCCAATGTCCGGAAGCCCAGGGTGACAGGTGCAAGCCGTCCCTCATGGAAGCAGCGTGGCTTGTCCAGCATGTCATCCCAGGCAGACAGACATTGGATCCCCTTTGAATGACACCAGAGTTTAAGCCAATTATTAAAGCTGATCATCTTGTCTCTGTATTGTGGCATAATTCTTGGTGAAGGTAGGATACTGCTCAAGGTCAGGGTCATACCTGCCTGGGCTACATAATCAGAGAGCTCCTCTATGTCTCTTTTCATGTAGTCCAGGGAGGTACGTCTCAGGTCGTTCACACCAGCATGGACAATGACTGAGTCATACTTGTACCTGCTGTTGAGAGACCTGAGTGCTTGCGTTATGTGATGGATTCTAGCGCCCGACAGGCAGCTTACTGTGACCTTCTCCTTACTCAATCTGGTGAGCGGGACGTCAGTGTGTCTGACTATGGAGTCACCTATGACTAGTGTGTCTGGCATTGTGTTTGGCCTTAAGGGCTGTGACTGTTTGGCACACTGACTTTGTGGTCTATGTGTTGCATGTGTTGTGTCCTGTGGTGGCAGTTGTTTGGGTGTCTGCTTTGGTGGCCTCTGCTGTTTTGGTAGATTTTTGATCAGAGCCTCGAGTATGTCTTTGTGTGTTTATGTGTATGATTTGAAGTTGTGATAGTACTATGTGAGACTGGGTTTGTGGTGTGTGTGGTTACCTTCTCCTCCTGTCTGGTCTTGCTAGTCCTATGTTGAGAGAGCTCAGCCTCCAGTTTGGCTATATAGTTGCATCTCTCGCATGTATTTGTGTTTTGTGGGAGAAGGAGAGGGTTGTCTGTGTACATGAGGCAATTGTAACATTGCCTCAATATTCCCAGATTCACCAGCTGAGCAGGAGAGGACACTAGCAACTGATCCCTCGACATGCTAGAAGGAATAGACAAAAAACTTTATGTAGATGAGTTTGAAAAGACTTCGGGGGATGTGGGTGATCGAAAAAGGGGTTTTAGGCTGGTGGGGTACTATGTATAATAAAAGTGCTATATCAAAGTAAAAAGTACTTTAGGAGCAAGTGCTAGGCTTTACAGATAGAGAATAGTCTACTTAGGAATCAAGTAGAGCTGAACTTTTTAGATATAGAATAGGCTGGTTTGATCAGCAGTACAGTTAAAGGAAAGCTGTTCTAAGGGAAAAATTGAAGAGTGAACTTTAGCCCGAATAGTTTAACCTTGATTAACCGCTGCTGCTCTTGTGTGCTCCTTTGGCAACTCCGCGCTAAAGCGTGCTTTATAGCCGGGGGCTGGAAAAGACAGGAAATTAACAGATAGAATAGAAAATACAATAAATGCTATGTTTTTCGATTAATTGCTATCAAAAGCTAGTACACTTGAGTGAATTAGCCTGTAGTTTAACTTTTAAGCAAAACTTAAACTAGGAAGTGCAACAAACAATTCAAGCTATTAAAAACAGTAAAAACAGGTAATAACTCAATAAAATAGGCAGAAATAGTCGTCGAAAGGCACAAAAAGTCGAAAATGCAGAAAAAAATACTTAGAATCTGGAAAGTTTGTCTTTTCTGGTCTCTGCTGCTCTAGGAACTCTGCTGGATACCACGAGGAGTTGTGCGGAGTTATCTACAGCCAGAAAAGCCAGCCAAAGCGTGCTTTATAGCAGGGGGCTGGAAAAGACAGGAAATGACCCAAAATGGCCAATAAACCACAAGTTACTGCCTTAAACCACTCCTCTGAGGACAAACAGACAGCTCAGTACTCCCCACTCTCACTGGTGAGTAAAGAAACTTCCCCCTGACCAAAAAAAGGAAAATGGAGAAGCACAGGAACCAAGACAAAGCCCAGGTATCAGCAAAATCTGATCACTGGAACAAACTATTAGGAAAGTATGGAAAACAAGAGTATTTTTTTTTGTTTTTTTCAAGTTTTTTTAACAGATAGAACAGAAAATACAATAAATGCTATGTTTTTCGATTAATTGTTATCAAAAGGTAGTACACTTGAGTGTATTAGCCTGTAGTTTAACTTTTAAGCAAAACTTAAACTAGGAAGTGCAACAAACAATTCAAGCTATTAAAAACAGTAAAAACAGGTAATAACTCAATAAAATAGGCAGAAATAGTCATCGAAAGGCACAAAAAATCGAAAATGCAGAAAAAATACTTAAAATCTGGAAAGTTTGTCTTTTCTGGTCTCTGCTGCTCTAGGAACTCTGCTGGATACCACGAGGAGCTGTGCTGAGTTCTCTACAGCCAGAAAAGCCCGCCAAAGCGTGCTTTATAGCAGGGGGCTGGAAAAGACAGGAAATGACCCAAAATGGCCAATAAACTACAAGTTACTGCCTTAAACCACTCCTCTGAGGACAAACAGGCAGCTCAGTACTCCCCACTCTCACTGGTGAGTAAAGAAACTTCCCCCTGACCAAACAAGGAAAATGGAGAAGCACAGGAACCAGGACTTGCAGGCCGCAGCTTTCTAGCCCCGCCGGCCCAAGCCACAGTGACCACGGACGCCTCCCAGCTCGGGTGAGGGGGCACTTCCTGGGAAGAACAGTCCAAGGCACGTGGTCCGTACTAGAGACCATGCTACACATCAATGTCCTGGAGATGAGGGCAGTGCTTTTAACATTGAAAGCCTTCTATCCTGTCCTACCTCCAGGGACAGTGGCCATTCAATCAGACAACATGTCAGTAGTCTGGTATATCAACAAGCAGGGAGGGACCCAATCCTACCCTTTTTGTCGCGAGGCCATGAGAGTTTGGGAGTGGGCCATATCCACCAACCGGTTTTTGATAGCAACGCATATCCCATACACTCCAACATTTTAGCGGACAGTCTAAGCTGGGCAATCCTTCTGCCTTACGAGTGGTCTCTAAATCCATCGGTGGCAAAGAGAATCTTCCTCATATGGGGTCAACCTTGCTGCGACCTCTTCACGTCTCCTTGCAACACGAAGTGCAGCAACTTCTTCGCTCTGATCCCCCCTCCAGGGGATGTCCCAAGGGACGCTCTAGTCCATGCTTAGCTTCCCGGATTACTTTATGCTTACCCCCCGCTCCCTCTGATACCGAAGTTCCTTCAGAAAGCTTGCCAGTTGCAGTGCAAAGTCATTCTCATAGCTCCCTTCTGGCCTCGCCAAGTGTGGTTTCCCTTCCTATGGTCTCACCTTTTGGCTCCTCCATGGACTCTAGATCCATGCCCGGATCTACTTGCTCATCCGTCGGGCTTGCCCCTGCCCAATCTGGACAGTCTCAAGATGACAGCATGGCTGCTCCAGTTCCCATGATCATCAGGACTCTCGGACTTTCATCCCCTGTTAAGAACATTCTGGTAGCATCTCTCAAAGTCTCCACTAGAAAACTCTACAGTAGCAAGTGGAGACGTTTTTCCATTTGGGCCTCTCAACGCAATCAGAACCCTTTTACAGCCCCCATTCCAGTCATTTTACATTTTTTGGCTGGTCTCTTTCAATCGGGCGCAAGTTCTTCCACCATCAAGGTTCAACTGGCTGCCATCTCTAATTTACATGTAGGTGAAAATAAGGTTGCTCTGGCCTCTGCCAAATTGTGTAAAGCATTCCTGAAGGGCACCTTTCTCTTGCGACCTCCAGTTAGAGACAGTTCCTCCCTGGGATCTGACTTTAGTCCTTCAAGCATTGACCTCTCCACCTTTTGAACCTGCCGGTTCAGTCCCTATGAAATTCTTGTGTTGGAAGACGGCATTCCTGGTTGCCATCACCTCAGCTAAAAGGGTTTCAGAGTTACAGGCCTTATCCTCCATGCCCCCCTATTTGATTTTTCACAAGGACAGGGTTTCACTGCGTACAGATCCCTCCTTCCTTCCCAAGGTGTCCTCAGCAGCCAATATTAACCAATCTATAAATTTGCCAGTCTTCTTCCCAAATTTCCAAATTAAAGGCGAATATAGACTCCATTTATTGGACGTCCATAGACAGCTTTGTTTTTAACTTCATAGGACTAAACCCTACCGGAAGTCGGATCAGCTGTTTGTCTCGTTTTCAAAACCATGTTTGGGAAAAGCAGTTTCGAAAGTGTCCTTAGCAAGGTGGATCACTCTTTGTATTGCACAAGTATACAAGGACAAAGGCTTATCTCCTCCTAACTTATTGAAGGCTCATTCCACTAGATCAGTGGCCACTTCTGCAGCTTTCTGGTCAAAAGTACCTTTAGATGATATCTGTGTGGCAGCCACGTGGGCCAATTCGCATACATTTACCTCTCATTATAAATTAGATTTGATTTCTAGAGGGAGAGCATCCTTTGGCTCTGCGGTGCTCAGAAATATCCTTCCATAAGGGCTTCCCAGGAATATTAGTAGCTGGGGACTCTGTCCCATATGTGCAGAAAGGATGAAGTTAACTACTTCAGATAAAGAAGTTATGTACTCACCATAACGTTCCATCTGAGTAGTTAGACTTCATTCTTCTGTACCTCCCCTCCCTCCATCCCCCTCACTATTCAGGTCTTATCCTGTTTGGATTGTGGGTTACATTGCTAGTTAGTGACAGCAAACTCAATCTGGGGTTAGTCAGGAGGAAGTGTAGGCAGGGGAGGAGCTTGGAGCTGATGCTTGTAAAAGTTTTGCCGGCTCGGATCCAAATCGGATCCGAATACCCATATGTGCAGAAGAATGAAGTCTAACTACTCAGATGGAACGTTATGGTGAGTACATAACTTCTTTTTTTGACATATTGGCAAGCTAGAAGGGCTTTAATGCCTGTGCTTGAAACATTTGTATGTATGTATGTTCAGAAACTGAACCCAACCCAGTTTAGCATTGTCAAGGGAAGATATTGTGTATTAAACCTGGTGGACTTCTTTGAGAAGGTCACCAAAGCAATGAATGTGGAGAAAATGGTGTATACCATCTACCCTGAACTGGCTAAGGTGCTCAGTACAATACCACACTTGGGTATAGTTGACAAACTCACCAAACGTGGCATAAACTCCTACATAACTCACTGGATTACCAGCTGGGTCACAGACAAGATCAATAAGTCAGAATTGGTTATACCACCTCTACTAAGAGATTGGTCAGCAGTGGGGTACCTTAAGTTTCCATGCTGGGACCACCCCTATTTGGCATCTACTTCTTGGAAGTAAAGGCTAATGTCAAGGGCCTTTGGCTGACCAAGTTTGCAGATAGCTGCAGATTGGGAGCTGTCATAGATTCCCTCCACAACACAAACATCTTACAAGAGGATCTAACACAGAGAAATGACTGGTGCCATAGTCATGGACTAAAACTCAGTGCCAAGAAATGCATTATAGTGCCTTTCAGGAAACCATCATCAAGGCTAACTACTGCATCAGTATGTCACCCCTAAGAGTTGATCCAGCAGACAGGGATCTGGGAGCATATGTAGACAGTAATATGGTCTTTGACCAACATTTGGCTAAGGTAGTCATAGTGCCACTTTATTTGGCTGCTATCAAACCCATCACTGAGTGTAATGCCCCCTTTGGCATGTACCTGACCAAGCATATGCAGCAGTTGGAATGCCCACAAAGGTTCTTTACCAGGAGAATCCAGGGTATAAACACATTGTGCTATACAGATCGCCTTAAAGCCCTGTCTATATACTCTGTCTCTTATAAGTTACTGAGATAAGATCTATGCCTGGCATACAAGGTATCCTTAGATGAGCTCTGATGGACCTTTTCACACCCACAAAATGAACAGGGTCAAAACAACTAGATCCAAGGATTGAAATTTTGCTTGTAACATAAATAAGACAAGCTAGCTAGACAGATATGTGTCTCAGAACATTCCCATTTTTTGGAACAGGTTCCCCATCCATGTGAATCAGAGTCCATCCACAACCCTATATAAGCGTAAATTTGACCAGTGGATGGGAAATTGGAAATTCACCCAAGGTCTCTCCCCCATGTCCATGATAGACAGAAGCAGACAGTAATGCACAAACTAACATACCCCTTCCACATAACCTCTAGAAACTTCCTAATTAACATATCCCCTTCTAATAAACACCCATGATACATACAGATACAATTGTGATGGATTGCATGGCTTGCCTTACAAAGGCCCTAGTGGTTGTTAGATTCATAGTTATATAGTAGGCTATGTAATACAAGAAAATTGTATTGACAAACATAAGACAGAATGTTAAGTTGTCTATCTCGCCTTCATTCTTGCTGGATGGGTTCGGAGCCGACCTCGGCTCCGACTCGGCCACTCTAAAGCTCGAGAGTTGGTTCCACCGGCTCGAGGCTCCCCTTATATCCCACAATGCTAGGCGAGAGTTACCTCAGATCTCGTTTGCCGCTACAGCTTCGAGGTTGGTTGTTCTACCGGTTCCTGGTGAGTTTAAGCTTTTTTCTATTAAAAGTCACTCTGTTTCCCCTTTTTTTAGTTTAATTATTGTCCTATTAGTGTAGTTCAGTGTACTTTATCCCCGAACTAATATTTTCCCGTTTCTTTCTTTGAAAGAACTTTTAGTTTTTCCCTTGGGCCTTGGGCCTTCCCTTCCCTAGGGAGTGTTTGTGTAGTTTAAGCTACTGTTTATTGTACTTATTGTACTTTATTTTTTAGTATTTCTACTAAAGTAAATTTTCTGACAGGGTATAACTGGTGTGTTTGAGTGTGTGTTTGTGTTCACCAGTTAGGCTATGTCTAAGGAAGCAAAGGTCTCCGGATTCAAGAAGTGTGATGCGTGCTGTCAGAAAATGTC
Organism: Protopterus annectens; assembly: GCF_019279795.1. Lineage (NCBI taxonomy): Eukaryota > Metazoa > Chordata > Ceratodontiformes > Protopteridae > Protopterus > Protopterus annectens. Next base: position 713,116,165 of record NC_056730.1, on the reverse strand, counting down.
TCTGACAGACGCTCACACTTCTTGTGTCTATTGTCTGGGGCCTTTGCACCTGCAGGACTCCTGTGCTGTCTGCCATGGCTTCAGCCCCAGGGTCCTGCAGGAAAGGAAAAACAAGCTCATTTTGAGAGGTTTATTGAGCCTGAGGGATTCCCTGTCTGTCTCAACAGGAAACCCTCCAAGGCATCCCGAGGTCTTCGGCTCCCGCTTCTGAGCCGAGACCTCAGGTTGTTCAATCCTTTGCCTTTATCGGCTCCGGTTGGAGCCGATAAGACTCAGTCCACAATTTCTGTGGCTCCCTCGGCTCCGGCCGGAGCCGAGGTTATCGAGCTACCGTGTCGGCTCGACAAGATCTTGAGCCGACAACCAGAAAGAGGTCTAGGTCACCTTCTCTTGGCTCCGTTCATTCGCCCAGGTTCTCCCTGCTGTCTGAACGGACCAAAGGTCTCATTCCTCTAGGTCATCGAGGTTGTCGATCATGACCTTCAGAGGGTGGTGAGTCGACTACTTAAGTCTGAGGCACTGGCCCAGATGCTTCAGAGCCCGACTCATCAGTCGGTGCCTGTCCCGTCCATCAACTCCTTCCTCCTTCGACTCTCTTGAGCTCGGAGCCGGGTCGTGGTCGAACCGAGACTGTGGTCACCTCGGAGCCGAGACAATTGTCTTCGGCTCCGTCTGCCGCTCCGTTTTCCATGGAGGAATCTGGCGCCCGGACTTCCCTCGTCGGCTCCGAGGGTGAGTGGCATCGGACCCTTGTCCGACCCCCTCTCCTCTCGGGTGCTTCGGGCGCTGGTGAGTTCGGCTCGACATCGCCTCGAGCCATCACTGTCGGGTGCCGAGGGGTCTTTAGCTCCTCGGGCGGGACCTCTGGCTCTGCCTGACAGGGGTGCTTTCGAGGTCATGCGGAGTGTGTTAGAGCCTGGCTCTACTCCACAGTCGGCTCCGTCAGCCCCTCCCTCTATGCTGCCTCAGGGTAAGTCGACTCACTCCCTCATCCCGGACCGCAGAGAGCCAACTCCTCAGGAGCCCCTGTGGGATTTCATCCTCTTCGAGGCCTCTCCTGATTTGGCAGAAGAGCCCTCGAAGAGGAAGTGCAAGAGGAAGCACATTGACTCACCTGAGTCTATCACGTCCGACACAGATCTGGATGATTCTGAGGTTCCCCGTTCCCCTTCTGAAGATGTCTCCTTTGCAGACATACCAGAGATCCTTAAACAGAGGGAAATTGGCCAGCCCTCAACCCTTCGGAGGACCTAATCTGTGTGTATCTTGGAGGCGCTTTGGCTCTCGCCCTTCCACCTCCTGGGTGTCCCCCTTCGACCCCTCATGCAGGTGGTTGCAAAAGGCATGGACGGCTCCTGATTCAGTGGACCCCACTCCCAGGAGACCCTCCAAATTCATCACAGCTCCAGCAGACAAGGAATTTTTATCAAAAGGAGTCTCTGTGGATGCTGTGGTGGTAGCTGCCGCCACAAAGAAGGAACTGGCTGATCCTTCAGTGCCTGTCCATCCACCCTAACAAGGAATCTAGGTCCATGGATAGGTACGGAAGCGGATGTTCTCCTCAGCGACATTTACTATGCGTCATGAATTACCTGTGCCATTTCACTCGTCTTCAAAGAGACTTGATCAAAGCAGAGTGAAATGCTAAGTGACCCTACAGCTGCGGGTTTCAAGAAAAATGAACACGCAGCTGGCTATCCTTAATTCTATTTCCAACTCCTCCATGCTCTCTTATGCGGCGATGGAGCGAGCAGAGCCGCAGGGAACAGGGTAGCCTTTACGTAGGCACGCCTGGATGCGGCTATGCAATTTTTGAACCTTTCAAGACGTCTTTCACAAACTCCTTTTGATGGATCATCTCTTTGGTCCACAAGTGAAAGAAACCCTGACTAGGTGCGAGACGGATGGCAAGACCCCTTTCTGCCGCCGGAGTCCGTTTTCCACTCCTTCTAGGCCTTACCCCAAAGGCCAGAAGGGGGAAAGATGTGGTTCCGTGAACAATCTCAAGGGACTTAGCCTGACGACAGAGTCGGTTCCCGCCAGAGGCAGAGGGGAACAACAATGGTAGACGCCGCCCTAGAGGCAGAGGGGGTCCCAGAACCAGGGCAATCGAGCGTCTTCCGATAAGCCTTTTCAGCATCCCTGGTGTTGCGACTGCCCATCTTCGGAGGCAGTCGGGAAGATTGTCACTGTACCCAGAAGCCTGGCTATCCCTGACAAAGGACAAATGGGTACAGTCCATCATTTCGAAGGTTATTCTATTCCTTTCGCTTTCCAAGTCAATCAAAAAATCCTTCCAGATGTTCCACCCGCTCCAAAGGGATATAGCAGCTTTGGAAATTTCAAAACTGCTTGCAAAAGAGCTATTCAGCCAGTGCCAGCAGACCAACTAGGATCCGGAATCTACTCAAGGTTCTTTTTAGTTCCAAAGAAAACAGGGGACTGGAGACCAATTTTGGATCTCAGTATCTTGAACAGATCGGTCAAGAAACAAGATTTCGGATAGTCACGCTGCAATCCATTCTTCCTCTGTTGGGAAGAGAAGCTGGATGTGCTCTATAGACCTTCAGGACGCACTATCACATAAAATGAACAGGCTCCCAGAAGATTCCTCCGCTTCAGGCTGGGAACCAGTCATTTTCAATTCAGGGCCCTGCCCTTGTCTCACCACTGCCCCGGTGTTTACCAAATGCATGGCAGTGGTAGCTTCTCACCTGAGACGACAAAAGGATTCCAGGTGTTTCCATATTTGGACGACTGGCTCCTCACAGCTCCCACCAAGCATCTCCTTTTGATGGCCAGAGATTACACTTTTCGCCTGTCAAGAACTGGGTATTTCAATAAATTGCGAAAAGTCTGTTTTGTCGCCTTTGTCGTACTATTACCTACATAGGCTAAATTTAGATACTGTAAACATGTCTGCAACACTAACGGACCAAAGGATATCAGACATTCAGAAATTGGTGTCTCTTCTTCTCAACAAACAACAGAGCCAAGGCCAGGTTAGTTCTAAAGGTGTTGGGTATCATGGCAGCGCCATACCTCCTCCCATTGGCCAGATACCACATGCGGATCCTTCAGTGGATGCTTTTTTCTCAATGGTCATACCAGGAACTTCCCATGTCTCACACCATTATGATCACGCAAGCGTGCAAAAGCATCTCATGTGGTGGATGTCTTCCCCAGCTCCTGTTGGAGACCATTTGTTCCACCCTCCTCCGGTTGCTACTCTGACCACGGATGCCTCCCAGCTTGGGTGAGGGGCACTTCCTGGGAAGAACAGTCCAAGGCACGTGGTCCGTACTAGAGACCAAGCTACACATCAATGTCCTGGAGATGAGGGCAGTGCTTTTAACATTGAAAGCCTTCTATCCTGTCCTACCTCCAGGGACAGTGGCCATTCAATCAGACAACATGTCAGTAGTCTGGTATATCAACAAGCAGGGAGGGACCCAATCCTACCCTTTTTGTCGCGAGGCCATGAGAGTTTGGGAGTGGGCCATATCCACCAACCGGTTTTTGATAGCAACGCATATCCCATACACTCCAACATTTTAGCGGGCAGTGTAAGCTGGGCAATCCTTCTGCCTTACGAGTGGTCTCTAAATCCATCGGTGGCAAAGAGAATCTTCCTCATATGGGGTCAACCTTGCTGCGACCTCTTCACGTCTCCTTGCAACACGAAGTGCAGCAACTTCTTCGCTCTGATTCCCCCCTCCAGGGGATGTCCCAAGGGACGCTCTAGTCCATGCTTGGCCTCCCGGATTACTTTATGCTTACCCCGCCCTCTGATACCGAAGTTCCTTCAGAAAGCTTGCCAGTTGCAGTGCAAAGTCATTCTCATAGCTCCCTTCTGGCCTCGCCAAGTGTGGTTTCCCTTCCTATGGTCTCACCTTTTGGCTCCTCCATGGACTCTAGATCCATGCCCGGATCTACTTGCTCATCCGTCGGGCTTGCCCCTGCCCAATCTGGACAGTCTCAAGATGATGGCGTGGCTGCTCCAGTTCCCATGATCATCAGGACTCTCGGACTTTCATCCCCTGTTAAGAACATTCTGGTAGCATCTCTCAAAGTCTCCACTAGAAAACTCTACAGTAGCAAGTTGAGACGTTTTTCCATTTGGGCCTCTCAACGCAATCCGAACCCTTTTACAGCCCCCATTCCAGTCATTTTACATTTTTTGGCTGGTCTCTTTCAATCGGGCGCAAGTTCTTCCACCATCAAGGTTCAACTGGCTGCCATCTCTAATTTCCATGTAGGTGAAAATAAGGTTGCTCTGGCCTCTGCCAAATTGTGTAAAGCGTTCCTGAAGGGCACCTTTCTGCACCTCCAGTTAGAGACAGTTCCTCCCTGGGATCTGACTTTAGTCCTTCAAGCATTGACCTCTCCACCTTTTGAACCTGCCGGTTCAGTCCCTATGAAATTCTTGTGTTGGAAGACGGCATTCCTGGTTGCCATCACCTCAGCTAAAAGGGTTTCAGAGTTACAGGCCTTATCCTCCATGCCCCTATTTGATTTTTCACAAGGACAGGGTTTCACTCATACAGATCCCTCCTTCCTTCCCAAGGTGTCCTCAGCAGCCAATATTAACCAATCTATAAATTTGCCAGTCTTCTTCCCAAATTTCCAAATTAAAGTGAATATAGACTCCATTTATTGGACGTCCATAGACAGCTTTGTTTTTAACTTCATAGGACTAAACCCTACCAAAGTCGGATCAGCTGTTTGTCTCTTTCAAAACCATGTTTGGGAAAAGCAGTTTCAAAGTGTCCTTAGCAAGGTGGATCACTCTTTGTATTGCACAAGTATACAAGGACAAAGGCTTATCTCCTCCTAACTTATTGAAGGCTCATTCCACTAGATCAGTGGCCACTTCTGCAGCTTTCTGGTCAAAAGTACCTTTAGATGATATCTGTGTGGCAGCCACGTGGGCCAATTCGCATACATTTATCTCTCATTATAAATTAGATTTGATTTCTAGAGGGAGAGCATCCTTTGGCTCTGCGGTGCTCAGAAATATCCTTCCATAAGGGCTTCCCAGGAATATTAATAGCTGGGGACTCTGTCCCATATGTGCAGAAAGGATGAAGTTAACTACTTCAGATAAAGAAGTTATGTACTCACCATAACGTTCCATCTGAGTAGTTAGACTTCATTCTTCTGTACCTCCCCTCCCTCCATCCACCTCACTATTCAGGTCTTATCCTGTTTGGATTGTGGATTACATTGCTAGTTAGTGACAGCAAACACAATCTGGGGTTAGTCAGGAGGAAGTGTAGGTAGGGGAGGAGCTTGGAGCTGATGCTTGTAAAAGTTTTGCCGGCTCGGATCCAAATCGGATCTGAATACCCATATGTGCAGAAGAATGAAGTCTAACTACTCAGATGGAACGTTATGGTGAGTACATAACTTCTTTTTTTGACATATTGGCAAGCTAGAAGGGCTTTAATGCCTGTGCTTGAAACATTTGTATGTATGTATGTTCAGAAACTGAACCCAACCCAGTTTAGCATTGTCAAGGGAAGATATTGTGTATTAAACCTGGTGGACTTCTTTGAGAAGGTCACCAAAGCAATGAATGTGGACAAAATGGTGTATACCGTCTACCCTGAACTGGCTAAGGTGCTCAGTACAATACCACACTTGGGTATAGTTGACAAACTCACCAAACGTGGCATAAACTCCTACATAACTCACTGGATTACCAGCTGGGTCACAGACAAGATCAATAAGTCAGAATTGGTTATACCACCTCTACTAAGAGATTGGTCAGCAGTGGGGTACCTTAAGTTTCCATGCTGGGACCACCCCTATTTGGCATCTACTTCTTGGAAGTAAAGGCTAATGTCAAGGGCCTTTGGCTGACCAAGTTTGCAGATAGCTGCAGATTGGGAGCTGTCATAGATTCCCTCCACAACACAAACATCTTACAAGAGGATCTAACACAGAGAAATGACTGGTGCCATAGTCATGGACTAAAACTCAGTGCCAAGAAATGCATTATAGTGCCTTTCAGGAAACCATCATCAAGGCTAACTACTGCATCAGTATGTCACCCCTAAGAGTTGATCCAGCAGACGGGGATCTGGGAGCATATGTAGACAGTAATATGGCCTTTGACCAACATTTGGCTAAGGTAGTCATAGTGCCACTTTATTTGGCTGCTATCAAACCCATCACTGTGTGTAATGCCCCTTTGGCATGTACCTGACCAAGCATATGCAGCAGTTGGAATGCCCACAAAGGTTCTTTACCAGGAGAATCCAGGGTATAAACACATTGTGCTATACAGATCGCCTTAAAGCCCTGTCTATATACTCTGTCTCTTATAAGTTACTGAGATAAGATCTATGCCTGGCATACAAGGTATCCTTAGATGAGCTCTGATGGACCTTTTCACACCCACAAAATGAACAGGGTCAAAACAACTAGATCCAAGGATTGAAATTTTGCTTGTAACATAAATAAGACAAGCTGGCTAGACAGATATGTGTCTCAGAACATTCCCATTTTTTGGAACAGGTTCCCCATCCATGTGAATCAGAGTCCATCCACAACCCTATATAAGCGTAAATTTGACCAGTGGATGGGAAATTGGAAATTCACCCAAGGTCTTGTCCATGATAGACAGAAGCAGACAGTAATGCACAAACTAACATACCCCTTCCACATAACCTCTAGAAACTTCCTAATTAACATATCCCCTTCTAATAAACACCCATGATACATACAGATACAATTGTGATGGATTGCATGGCTTGCCTTACAAAGGCCCTAGTGGTCGTTAGATTCATAGTTATATAGTAGGCTATGTAATACAAGAAAATTGTATTGACAAACGTAAGACAGATTTGGATTGTAGAAACCAAACAACTGGCAGAAATTAATTTTGGTGAGCTCAGAGTCATCCTAAGCAAAAGTAATGTAGGCATATTCCTAGTTAAATTTGTCCCATCTGTAAAACATACAGAAAATGACAGTAGCAAATTAAAGAAAATGAATAAGTACAACAGAGTGATGGACAGATTATTCAAAAAGATGCATGCATGGCTGAGGGGTAACATTAGAAGTGTCAAATGGAAATAAACTTATGCCTTGAAACATTAAAAACATGTTTTCCTACAATGTCCACTTCTCAAAGGCAAATCATGTCTGAACTGTATAGTCCTTGAAAGCCATGAGGTATTAAGTACTTGAGGTAGTTTGGAGAAATACCAGACAGCTTTGTGAAAATGTCTGTTAAGGAGTGGGTGAACACCTTCAGAAATTTGCAATATTAAAAGTGATTTCATGCTCATGTCTGTTATCCTGTTTAATATTTTTCCTGGTTTGCTTTACCCTTGGTGCTGATCTGTATTACCAAAAGATGAAATGTTAACTTATCAATATTCTTATTGGAAAGTATGCCCAGATCGGGGCTTTTTGTGAAATTTTGTTGCTATTAAATGGGCTTGAAGGCAGGGAAACTGTATTTGAGATATTAGGCCCTCAGATTCAATTTTTGTGGTGTTCACTCAGATTATTGTGGTGGTGGTGGTGGTAGTTGGGACTTTCTTATTTGTGCTAGTGACCATGTAATATTGCTCATTACAACTGTCACTGTTTTAAGTGATTCCGTGCAGGATATTAACTGGATAAGTTCTAGCAGGATTTTCTTTACTGGGTATCTCCCCAGTACAGTGCAGTGACAGTATGGAATACAGGGCTTAAATTGGGTGCCAAATGCCCACAAGTTGCCCATTTAGAGAGCTGTTAAATTAAAAGTCTGAGACTGCTTTGTAATCGTGGAAGTCCCAAAGAGGGGGGGAAAACTGGTGCTAGACAAATCTTTGTTATGTACTTGAAAATTATCAGCAGTCAAATCTAAATGGCAGTGGCAGATTACTCCAAACAGGAGGAAATAGAATCAGAATTGGCTATTAGCAGCCATAAAGAATAATGCAGTTTCTGAAGTGTTAGACAAAAGTTATAAATGTGATTTATCAAAAGAAGTGCAAAGGAGTCACTGGAGTTTTAAAATAATAATGGACTAACCAAACTCCAGAGTGGATCTGGTTCTTCATTTTTCCAAGTAGAGAACTTCCAATTCTGTTTATGAACAGAATTTTGCACTGTTTTAAGTGGCTTTTTGCAGAAGGGCAACTTCAAATCTGACTGGTTAGTCAGAAAATTCAACAGTATCCAATCTCCCATTAGCTTACAGAGCACACTCAAAGAAGAAAGGTAAGGTTAGGAGTAGATGTAAGAGGTGACTTATGGACTGGCATCTCATTCAGGGCTAGTTTCTCTGTCTTGTGCCATCTGAGTGCAGTAATAGGCTGTGGCTCCTCTACAAGCTTGAGTGGGATGAAGCAGTTATTATACAATGAGTAAATGGATGAATGATCTAGATTTCCTTCTCTGAATGTGATATGTATATACATTGGCCTGGTTAGTCATTCTGGTACTTGGTGAGGCAGTGTCCAGGTGGCTTCGAAACATCTTTCATTTTTTTTCCAGCTGCGGAAGTGTTTTGCACAATTGCATCTGTGATGCTCTCCTTTTGTCCTCAGTTTTATGATAGACACGGGCCGTAGAATGGCATATAAAACAAGTGTCTTTCCATGTATGTATGTAGAGGTTACCTTTTCTTAAGTGAAATGTAAACACAACTACTGATGAATAAATGAAGTTTGTTAAGAACTCAAGTATTTCTTTCAGGTTTAGTGCTTGCTTGGATTCTTCAACCATGATAATCACTTAAACATAAGGGATTAAAGCTATGAACTCCTAATAGGCTTCATTCTGTACTCCTGTGCTTGATTCCTTTAGTCTCAATTTGTCTTCTTTTTGATGCTGTTTAGGTTATGTGATCAGGCAAGGCTGTACACCTGCGTTTACCCTCAAAAGAGGCATTTTTTGCATGGTAGAATTGTCTGGTTAATAAGCAGAGTTAAATGCTAGTCTCAGCATTTTATTATATTGTCAGTAGCATTTCCTTGGTATTTGACAAGTCTTTTATTTATTATGTCAGAGTGAGGTCTTAGTTTGTATGCATCAATTTTATTAATATTAATTTTGTAATGTATCAGAGATGATAATGATCCTGTATCTCATGGATGGATTGGTGTTGAATTTATGGTGTTGAGTGGTGTGATATGTAACCTGTCCAATCTGTTAATGATAGTAAAACATGTTTTCTAAACTATGTACACAAGATTAACATAACACCACATGACAGTGTCCCAGATAATGTACACTTAGACCTAAAAACTTGTAATATTTTGTGTTTTATATGCCATTCTGGTTAGAATGTTTTGCATGTTACGAGTGTCTGCTTGTGCATGTCCTGATGAAACAAAAAGAGTGTCACTTGTATAAACAGCACAGAAAGTACTTTTAGTGTTACACTGAGTTAATACAATTACTGTAGCACTCTTAAATGTCTAGTCCTTACCCATATTATTTGCATTTGTCAACCCTTAACATGTTTTTTTCCATTATTTTTATTCCTGCTGACAGTTGAAACCATCAGCCAATTCATTCCTTTAGAATGAAAGCTGATACCATAAGACCATCATCTAGGCAGCCTTCAGATTTTTTCCTGGTTGATGGCCTAAGTCCTCACCCCCCACTCCCTGGTGACCTGCTTTACCTTACTTTAAATGGTGGTCCATCAACTTCTGCACACTTCTAACCAGAAGGCTGTTGCACGTTGCAGTCTGACAAAACCAAGCACACACCCCCATCCCTTATGATATGCATTATACTCCCATTTCACCAAGAAAGTCAGCATTGCAGCAGAGAGGACCACCCCCTCCCACCCCAAAGACAGATGAGACAGTACTGACAGCTTGTTCCACCCTTCCTGGTTACTTCCTTCAGAGAGCTATTTGCAGTGATAATTTGAGATGTAGTGTGAGTAGTGGGTGTACATTGTGGAGTGTGGACACATAGCGTAAACTGCAGAACATCAACATCTATTGAATAAACTCCTGCAAGGTTTGTTTGAATGGTGTTTAAGAAGTCCCTTCTGTGATTTAAGATGTGAAGTTTAGGGTGTTAAGGCCAAAAATAGTGCACCCCTCCTGCACTGCCTCCACAACCACCTACTGTCTGTTAGCGGCACTAGAATGAGTGAATGTGTGTACTGATTGGTCATTTTTCTACACCAAATTATGATTGAGAGAGAAGGGTTAGTACACATTGCTGACTGTCACTGTCTGAGACTTGTCTGGGACAGGCCTCTTCTAGTAAGTTATGTTTAGTTATATGTTTGCTGTCAGGGGAGTTGCAGGCATAAATCCATTGCCAAGATACTTGATTTTATTTCATCCAGTGTGAGTATTTTGGGCTGTGTGTGCATTTTGTAATAACAAACTACTTGTCATGCATTCCATATAGTACTTTAGAAATGTGAAATTATTTGTCCAAGATGGCAGCGGAAGGCTGACAGTGAATGCTATTATTATTATTTTGTGACAGATTCTATCCTATGACATACTGTCTGCATTACAGTTGTTGTGGATTTTGGGTTTTTGCACTGCTGGGACTACCTGCTGTTATCTCCTGTGCTGTCTTTGTGAGGTTGTCTGGGACTGGAATATTTTTGTGGCTGGTGTTCACTCCTTGTATATCATCAGCAGCACTTTATGAGGGCACAGCTCGAGACTTTGTTTCTATTTCTGTGGTCATTTCATTTGGGATTTCTATTTTTCATGCCTTGAGATTGTTTTGAGGAAATTCTGTGGACTTCAGCTGTGCATACTGCCATTGGTGGTGTTTTCATTGTGCTGTTAGTTGAGATAAGAGTATTCTTGTGACTGTTGTTTGTTTCCACTTCATTGTTGCTGGTAACATTTTTAGGGGATGCCTCCTCAGTTTAATATTGCTACTGTTGTCTTTTATTTTGACTAGAGCAGTTATTCCTACTAATTTTAGTGTTTTTTTTTTCATCAAGGGTTGTTCTCTTTTAGATTACAAATATTGTAGCAAGAGGGTTAACACAGAAGATTATTATTGGGTTTCCAGTCATAACTAGGATGTTATATGTTCGAGACATAAATGTCTAGAAATTCACTACGAGAGCAAAGCTTTAGGGTGAATCTTGACATCCATGCTAAGGGCACATAACTTCCCAGGTTGTGAGTGGAAAAACCCAATCATAATATTTTGTAATGCATGGAGTTTTATTTGGTCCTGTGTGCTGAAAAAGTTAGGGGGGAAAAACGGTGTACTGGCAGTAAGTATTTTACAGCTTAGAAAGCTGTAACTATTTAACTACTGACACATAGAAAGTTGCCACCCAAGAAGATCATCGGAATGCAAGTCCGAATTAAGTGTTTTAAGTTGGTTTAATGGCTTTCCTCCACTTTTCTATGACTGCTGAACACTGTTAAGCATGGGACTAGTGCTTAGCAGTTCTGAAGGGGTGCTTAACAATTGCTTTTTACATTTTTGGCCTCCCTTAGACCTCATCATTACCAGCCCGGTTCCCAGTGCCCCATGTCAATGCCAGGTCTACCAGTTTTTATCCTATCCCCTCCCTAGACTTATACCCTTATTGCTGGGGCTGGTGCTAGATCTCAAGGGAATCCTGAGGATTGGCTCATCTGTACTTCCATCCAGGGGGATTTTTTGATTATGTCCTAACTGATTTCATTGATTGTGTCCAAGGGCAAATCCTCTTTGACCATACCTCCCCTTAGGTTAAGGGAGCATATCAGCAAGCACCCCCTACCTCAGACTGTCATGGCTATCTCTTCCCTGCTGCTTTTATCATTCATCTGAGCTGTTAATTGAACCTGGGTCTGTTGGACCATTGTCAGGGTTTTATCCTTGTACACCACCTGACTGGTTGGATGCTTAACCATAGTGTAATCATAGCCCCCTACGCACCACCAGGTTATTAAATTCTTGTTAGAAGTATTGTTTTATCTTTGTTGTTGTTTGATTATTGTAAGTCATTGAGTTTACAGTGAACTTTGAAAAGAACGGCATCGTTGTATTCTTTCACTTGCTACTGTTTAAACTTGGTGGCCCTTTTTTCCCTGGTGGCAAGAAATTCTCTCCCAAGTAAGGTTTATGGAATGTGATCATTTCTGGACTTTAGAGAATGGGTGACCTGTACATCGGCACCCTGACTGGAGAACAAACATTCTCCAGCAGATTGTTAATGTACAGGTAATGCCTGTTGAAAAAGTACTCTGCCTCTTCACGACAGGATATTAAGCTGCAGTGGAGCTCAGACTGAAAGAATGCTAATGGCCACCATTATTTTATGCTTGCTAAGCAGTGCTTTTGCTGGTTAGGGAGTATAAAATGAAAACAAAAAGAAAATCAGAAAAAATAGAAAAGTGTGTGTGTGTCTGTGTGTGTGTGTGTCTGTGTGTGTGTGTGTGTGTGTGTGTGTGTGTGTGTGTGTGTGTGTGTCTGTGTGTGTGTGTGTGTCTGTGTGTCTGTGTGTCTGTGTGTGTGTCTGTGTGTCTGTGTGTGTGTCTGTGTGTCTGTGTGTGTCTGTGTGTCTGTGTGTGTCTGTGTGTGTCTGTGTGTCTGTGTGTGTCTGTGTGTCTGTGTGTGTCTGTGTGTGTGTGTGTGTAGGTGTGTGTGTGTGTATGCATGAAAGTAAGAGTGAGGTCAATTGAGCCATGCTGGTTAGCAAGTGTAAATATAAAAGAAACATAAACAAAAAAGAAGAGTGTGTGCATGTGTGCGCGTATGTGTATATACACATGTATGTGTGTTTATGTTTCCATCTGCATGTGTGAGTGTATGCGAACTTGCATGTGTGAGTGTATGCGAACTTGCATGCTTGAAAGTGTAAGTATGTTTGTGTGTTTGTGAAAAGAGAGAGAGTGAGGTCAGTCGAGCAGTGGCAGCAACAGTTAAGAGGTATGCTTACTTCTCGACCACTTAGCTCAAAGGCTCAAAATAGGAATAGATGTTGCTATTATAAAATTGCAAGGTTGTTTAAATAACAGAATTTGTGAGAGCATGCATTTTCTGAAGCACAGGTGTGTGTGTGTGTGTGTGTGTGTGTGTGTGTGTGTGTGTGTGTGTGTGTGTGTGTGTGTGTGTGTGTGTGTGTGTGTGTGTGACATAGAGTGAGATCAATCGACTACTGGTAGCAGCAGTTAAGAGGTATGCATACCTCTTGACCTCTTAGCTCAAGAAATCTGTATAAAGGCTAAAATAAAGGCAGAAGAAAGGCTCCAAAATAAGGACATATTTTAAATATTGCTTTTGTAAAATTAAAATGTTGCTTGAATAACAGGATTTGTGTTAGCATCAGTTTTCTCAAGGAAATAAAGTCTGAAACTCAAATGTATGTCATTATTTAGTAACTTCAATCCCCAATGAATGGTGATAAATGACACATTTAGGAGTAAGGGACCAAAAATTAAGTAAATATATGTATATTTTTGAAAATGTTATATTTTGGATGTAAAATACTTCATCCAGTACAATTTACATATACTACAGCAAGTCTGAAATATTAGACAGAACTCTTATACATCAAAAATATATAAAAAATAATATTGTAATAAAATACACAACAATTTTTACAGACAGCCCATTCTCTAAGCTCAATAATGCCCTCCAGGGAGTGTGTTATTTTGTAAATAACACCCTTCCAGGGGTCATAACACCCCTGGGTGGACATTATTTACACAGTAGCACACACCCTGTTGGGACATTATTGCTTGTTTAACAGTGTGTTCTCAGCTGCTGTATTAGTCATGGTGTTACAATTCTCTGATTTTCAGTATGGACTTTTTGGACTTGAATTGGCTTGGTATGACAGACTGGAAAGGATACGCTTTGATTAATAATTAAAATATGTACCCTTTAATTAGCAGGCAGCTGTTCAGTTTTACAATATTGAACTACTGAACATTATTGTATTGCTGTGTTTCAATTTGTATTGGTTTAAAGTGCATACAATGTAAGCATTTAAAACAGAACTTGACTGTTTTTACAGTAGTAACTAGTTTTGAGTATGTACAACTTGTTTTTCAATACTTGCTTAGATTATTTTTAAAAGCTAGCATCATAACTGTAAAAAATGTTTTCAAATACTGAAATATATTAAAGTTAATTTCATATGTCTCCTTGGTTATTCCATTCTGTAGATCATCACATAGTTGACATCATGTGTTCAAAACCCATACTTCACTATGTTAATGGAAGAGGAAGAATGGAAAGTATAAGATGGCTTTTTGCAGCTGCTGGTGTTGAGGTAACTTGACAAGAAAAGTACATTTGTTTTAACGATAACGATAGTGTTTTGTTTATATTCTGTCAGACTTTGTTTTGTAAAAAACACCCCCCAAAGAGAATGAAACCAGTCTGGTGGACCCCTGTCATAAACAGGCTATACAAAAGAAGGAGGAAACTAGTTCAGAAAAAAAGCAAATCCCAAGAAGGGGAGCCATCCCTGATCAGTATCAGTAAGAAACTAAGGTCCCTCATAAAATCCTGCAAGGCTAACTTCAAAAGAAAAATTGCCAAGGATTCAAAAGATAACCACAAAGCCTTCTTTAGCTATGTCAAGAATCTAAGTGGCAACTCGCAGATATGCTCTGAGCTAGTGCAAAATAGCACAAAATATACTGAACCCACTGATATTGCCAACATCCTGGCAGATAGATTCAGTGCAAACGTCACCCCCTCTCACCCCCAAAAGGGCCCACAACAGTACCGGAAAAGTGTAGTGTCCTGGAAATCACAGACGCACAGGTGAAAACAGCCCTTTCAAAAGCCAAAAGCACAGCATCAATGGTGCCAGATGGTGTCCCAGGCTGCGTCTTGCATGAACTACAGAACAAACTAACCCCCCACCTAAACACACAGTTTAACCTCAGCCACTCCACAGGCTACATGCCCATAGAATGGCACACAGCAATGGTTATTCCGCTCCACAAAGGAAGGGGCCACAACTGATCCTGGTAACTATCGCCCCATAAGCCTAACTAGCGTGGTCTGCAAGGCTATGGAGCGCATCATCATGGAACTCATTAACAAAGACATTGGGAACCTCCAAACGCTTGACCCGACCCAGTTCAGCTTTGTTAAGGGCAGATCATGCCTACTAAACCTGGTTGACTTCTTCGAGACAGTCACCAAGGCCATAGATGAGGGGAAGGTAGTTCACACAGCCTACCTTGACCTCACCAAGGCTTTTGACACCATTCGCCACTTGGGAATTATAGAAAAACTCACCAGCCTGAACATAAACCCCTACGTCACAAGATGGGTTGCCAACTGGCTTACAGACAAAACTCACACTGTAAGAATAGCGGACTCCAGGTCCAACTCTAAACCAGTCACAAGTGGTGTCCCACAAGGCTCAGTCCTGGGACCCCTACTGTTCGGCATATACTTCTCAGAAGTACAGGCAAGCACAGGAGGACTATGGCTAACCAAGTTCGCAGATGACTGCAAACTGTGAGCCATAGTTGACTCTCCGGCTGACATGGACATTCTCCAAAATGGCCTTACTGAGACGGACACCTGGTGTCAAAGTCATGGTCTTAAGCTAAATGCCAAAAAATGCAGTCATCCCATTTGGGAAAAACAAAACACCCACAAATTACCACATAGGTGGCAGCCGCCTTAATACAGAGGAGGTAATAAGAGATCTGGGGACCCAGGTAGATAGTAATCTCTCCTTTGACAATCATATTGCCAAAGTAGTTAGGAAATCCTTCTATGTAGCCCATCTAATTACTAAAGGGTTCGCATCTAGAAATAAAGAGGTTATAGTGCCCCTGTACTCATCACTCATCAGACCGATCATAGAGTACAATGCCCCATTTGGGATGTACCTCACAAGACACTTCCAACAGCTGGAAAGACCACAAAAGTACCTCACCAAGAGGATTACTGGCCTCAAACATATCTCCTATGCAGCCCGACTGGAAAAACTCCAGCTGTACTCAGTTGCATATCGTTTACTCAGAGGTGATCTCTGCCTGACTTACAAAGCCATGTCCAACTCAGAATTGATGGACATGCTCCACCTAAAGAAATCCAAGTCACTGCAAGCCACTCACTCTAGTGAGCTAAACCTCGCCACAACAATAAATAGAACATGCTGGAGGGATAGATTCCTGTCACAGAGACTCCCCATGCTTTGGAACAAAATTCCTAACTACATTAGGCAGAGCCCCTCACTAACACTCTTCAAGAGAAACCTTGACGAGTGGATGGGTAATAGAAAATACACCCCTGGAATCACTTCATTGGCTCTTCTTGACAGAGGCTCAGTTAATTAATCAATGGGGCGGCAAAAGCTGACACACTCTGGCTAGGCTTATAAATGCCCTCGGGCAGATAGCCTAGTACCTACCTATGAACCTAAAAAGGTAAACAAATATTTTAGTTCCATATCTGCTCATGGTGCAGGGATATGATGTTATTAACTGAGTGTAATGACTGCAACCTACAGTTAAGTTTGTAAATGACAGCCTGACTTCAGACAATGAGGTGAACTAATATTTATGACTAAAATAGTGTTGTGACTGAGACTGTCCCTTTGGCTTCTGAAGAGTGCCATATCACAACAGACAGAAAGGTTTGGCAGCCATAGTCCAGTTATCCACCTACTTGGCTGTTTTCCTATCTGGAGGATATGCTGTAAATCACAGTTAACCTAGGCCAACTCCCAGATCCCCAGGTAAGGTGCAGCCTCATACCCCTCAAAGAAATGTTTTGTGCATTCCTGTGAATGAGCTTTTGTATTGCTTTCTCAAGGGACATTCCTGCACCATCTATGTTCAAAAACTTACCTTGCACTGTCTACTTATCCTGGCTGTATAGATTATGCCTCATTGTGTGTGCACATTTAGCCCCTTAACAACTGACCATTTCCAAGGAACTGTCTCCATAGAACTTAGCTGTTTTTGCTGTTTGTATACAGCAGCCTGTATCTGCAAAATGGTTCACTGTTTTTTCATGACATATTCTCTTAGAATAGGTTCCACCACTGAAAGAAGAAGAAGTGGCTAGATCCTAACTTTTACTGAAAAAATATTAATGTCCTTTATATTTGATCACTGCAGCAATAGCTATATGGGTTATATCCTGCTAAGGATATAACAGCCATCCAGCTTCTAAAGCTTCAGTACACCTTCAACATGCCCAAACTGTCTGGCAGCTTCAGCTGAGCTGATTAAAGGCAAGTTTGAGTGCCAAGTCTTTCAGAGCTTCACTGCCACTGAAGAGTATTCTCCTTCTTCTTCTTCTTCTTCTTTTTTCGGCTTATTCCCGGTTAAGGGTCACCACAGTGGATCATCTGTCCGCTCATGATTGGCAGTGGAGTTTTATGGTGTCGAGTTGCCACACCGGCGCCCAACCTTCCACAGAAGGCACATACACACACTCACACCTAGGGCCAATTTTAGAGTGTCCAATCCACCTACTGCATGTCTTTGGGATGTGAGAGGAAACCAGAGCACCCGGAGAAACCCACGCGACCACAGGGAGGACATGCAGACTCCACACAGAAGGCACCCCAGCTGAGAATCGAACCAGAGAACCTCTTGCTGTGAGGTGGCAATGCTAACCGCTGCACCAAGGCTTTTAAGGATCGACTGTCAGCTTGTGCTGTTCCTTTGTTAGGCAGAGAAGTTCCCTTTGGGGGAAAAAATCTCCCATTTAATTTTGTTTATTAGTACTTTTCTCTTCAGAAAAATTATTTAAAGTTAGGAGTTTGTGTTTTCATGGACTGTCACAAGACTGTACTGAACTTTTAAATGGAAGTGCTCTTTTTTCCTCTTGGCTTAAAGTAACTAAAAATCATTTTTTTCTGTGGATAAATTGTATATATTTTGTTTTGTGGGTCTAGCAAAGTGTTTAAAGTGCTTTTTACTGTGTGTGTCTGTGAAAAAAGTGACTTTTAAAGACTTTTTTTGTTTTTACTGGCATCTGCTGCTTCTTTTCCTCAGGAGAGACATACTATTTTCGGCTTGAGCATAGAAAACTCTGTTGGTTCCATGGTCAGTCCTTCTTCCAGCCACAAAAAGAAAAAAGCAAACAACCTTTGCCATCACAGGAGGCTAGCAATTTGCCTCAATCACAGGTGAGACCTCAGACTACTCACCTTTTATCTCAGAATCATCTGGTGTAGCGCCTAAGTCACTGTGGACCAGGGTTAGCCATGTCCTCTGCAGCTCCTGGGATCCCCTCATTGGGCAAAGGAGAGGCAGTCTTGTCAGTCCTGGGAGAGGGAACAGGAAAGGCTTCCCTGTTTTGTCAGAATGTTGTGCCTATCCCCGAGGAAACTACTATTGCCATTAATAACCCTGTTGGCCCTATTTTTCCTGTCAAAAAGAAAAAGAAAACTAGGCATGTACCTACTCTTCGAATTTTCTTAGATGGTATTAGTTTACTGAGTCTGGCTCAGGGTTTAATTTGGGTTATTGATCCTTCTTATAAAGTAGTTTCTGGTAAAAGAAAGAACAATATATCCTTTCCTAACGAGCTTCAAGATTCTGAATCTGGACAGGAGGATGAAGGGACAAATACAGGGTTTTCTCCTCAGATTTCTGATTCAGACTAAGAGGAGAGCTCAGTTTCTGGCTCTCCCTGTGAGGAGTTTTCATTTTCTGAGACTATTTCTAGAATATGCCAGTGTTTTTCAGTGGGAGAACACTGAAGTTTCTCAATCCCTCAGAAAATACTATGAGCTGTTACAGAAGGGATTTCCAGAACCTGTACCCATTCCTCCAGTTCTGTCAGCTTTGGAGGATGTGTATGTCTCTGTTACTGCCTGCAATTTTCCTGACAGTCAGCCAGCTGCCCCTAAAATATCAGATAGGAAGTATAAAGTACCTCAGTCTTTGACGTTTGTATACACTTTTCCCAAACCTGGCCCAGCAGCTGTAGGTTTACTTAATCGTTTTGTTGCTAAAAACTTAGTTAATTCCAGTGCTACTCGTTCTGATAAGGGTGGGAAGATTAATGACAGGCATGAAAAAAGTTATGCTTCTTCAACCGATTTTCAGATTTTTGAATTGTCAGGCTCATATATTAAGGTTTGTTCTGACTAATTGTGAAAGTTTGAAAATCTGCAGTTTCTTCATGTGAAGAAAAATCTACTTTAACTAATAATTCAATTTCTTCCATTGTTCAAGTCACTACTTATTGTTTACAGTGTGTGTGTCTGTATGACTCTGTTGATACTTTTTCAAGGGCTATGGCCACTGGTACTGTTTTGAGGAAGTTTGCATGGCTGCATTCTCAGAATCTCCCATATGATAAAAATGAGATTTTAAATTCTACTTTGAATAGAGATTTAGTTTTAGGCTAATCTGCAGAGGTGATCAAAAGTATGATGAAGGAGGTAAGCTGATACGGGGAATATTTAAGATTGTTCAGCCTCCTTTTTCAAGTTCTCCAAGAGATTCTCTAGTTCCTCCCCCAGTTTTGGTAAGAAACAAACTAAACAGTCACAACAAAATACAGGCAAACAGACATTTATGAAGAATTCTTGAAACCCCCAAAACCAAGGAGAGTCCAGTAAATCAGAATGACTATTTACTAGACTTTTTTCCTCCCTCCCTGCCTGCACCCCCTTTTTTTCTCCAAAAAGACTGAATCTCCACTTTCCCTTTGGCAGCAGATAGTTTCAGACAAATGGGTCCTGAAGATCACTCTTCAAAGTCACCGATGGCAGTGGAAGAAATCCTGCTTTCCAGGAGGCTAATTCCTCATCATCCAAAGCACACTATTTTATTTCCACCTGTCCTTAATCACATGCAGTCCCAGTGAGTGAAAGAACCAATTCTGTCTTCCCAAGTGGAAAGGGTTTTATTCAAGGATGTTTTTAGTGCCAAAGAAAGAAAATGCTTAGAGACTAGTTCTGGATCTTTCTTTCCTAAACCTGTTTGTGATAGTGCCAAAATTCAAAGTGATGTCACTCTACAACCTGTTAACTCTTCCTCATTCTGGTTTCCTTGTAACAGTAGATTTAAAACATGCTTATCATCAAATTCCTATTCATCCAGATTTCAGGCTTTTCTTAAAGTTTTGTGTGTCTGGACTATCCACTGCACAAAGGAAGTGTCGAGAATCTCTCTCATGAGTAAGAGATGTCTTACACAAGCTGGGATTCCAAGAGAACATTCAAATGTCTTCCTTGACTCCTTCTCACAGGACTGGGTTTCTGGAATGTTAACTAGGCACCACAGTTCAAAGAGCTTTTCTTCCAGAGGAAAAAAAATAGATCTATATATAGATATTTTTTTACGGTTTTCCACTCAGACTTCAGTCACTGCAAGGGAATACCTCAGGATTTTTAATCTCATGGCTTCTATGAGTCTCATGATACTCCTGACAATACTCCACATAAGAAAGATACAGTGGTATCTGAAGTCTCTTTGGTCCCAGCACCAATACAACTTGTCTTTTCAGATCCCAGTGCGTGGGTTTGTCAGAAGGGAAATCACTTAGTAGAGACAACAGAAATCCCTAAATCCAAGTCTCCCCTTCTCCTTCCACATTCCAAAGCAGTCAGTCACTGCAGACACCTTGGTCTTTGTTTACAGAACAGTTTCAGGGGGGATAAAAGTGCAAGGTGTGTGTGACACCAAGTACATATGTGAGCACATAATTATAAAACAGATACTTGCACTGATCAAGGCACTCAACTCTCTGAATCATCTTTAGTCCCCAGGGCCTCTTCAACTTGTTACAAACAATATCACTGTCATGTGGTGTATCAACATGCAAGGGGAACCAGGTCTTACTCCTTCTTTGCAGACCAGCCAGGTTAGCTTGGCATATAGTTTCACAGCACAGTCTCACTCTGCAGGAATTCTACATTGTCAGAGCAAAACTGTGTGGCAGACATGCTGAGCAGGACAAGGCAGACCAGTGTGAATGGAAACAAGATTATGGGGTCTTCCAAGATTTGATTCATCTGTGGGGAGTTCCTCAAGTAGAACTGTTTGTCTCCTCCCTTAACAATCTGCTGGCAAGATTCTTTTCCAGGACTCCGTGCAAGAAGGCCTGAAAGACAGATGCCTTTTTTCCTTGGACAAGAACATTCCTGTATGCTTTTCCACTCTTTCCACAAATGCCCAGGGTACTTCTGGAAATTCAGAAGTAATCCCCGAAAAACATTGTGGTGACTCCCTTAAGACTTGGGCAGCTGTGGTTCTCCCTTCTTTTACAAATGGCCAGGCACAATTACTACAAACTTCCTTATAGACTGGATCTGCTCACACAAACACAGGAGTGTTTGATACACCCCAGCACCAATCAACTTAATTTGACTGCTGGATGATAGGGTCTTAATTCCCTTTAGGCACCTGTTTACTGAAGATGTGCAGCAGGTACTAATGGAGGCAAGAAAGTCGGCTACTAGAAAATCATATATTAGCAAATGGAAAAGGTTTTCTAGTTGGTGCCAACAACATAAGAAGCACCCATTCAGGACTAGTTGTCTAATTTTGCAATATTTTTGTGGGTTACTGTTCTATGGCTTTTCTTATTCCTCTCTCAAGGTTCATTTATTGTCCATTTTAGTATGTCTGCCCATGGATCCTCCTCTTTCAATACATTCTCACTTCAAAATGTTTTTGAGGGGGGATTTGCATAAGAGGCCTCCAAGAAAATAAGTAGCCTCTCCTTGGGATCTTAATTTTGTGTTAGAGGAGTTAGCACTTGATCCATTTGAGCCAGCTAACCTGGCTGACTTGAAGCTGTTAACATGGGAAACAGTTTTACTGATTGCTTTGACCCCTGCAAAAAGGGTGTCTGAGTTCCAGGCTCTTATGGTGAGTCAACCCGATCTCATTTTCCACAGATACAGGGTTTCTTTGAGAAGTAATCCTTCTTTTATGCCTAAAGTGGTATCCATTTACTTTAAGTCAAACTATACTTCTCCCCATTTTCTTTCTTGAACCCAAAAATGAGGGAGAAAGGATACTCCATACCTTGGATGGCCACAGACAACTTGGGTACTTTCCTGACAGAACTAAATCTTTCAGATTTTCGGATCAATTGTTTACTCCTTGTGAAGGTAAAAAGAAGGGACAGCCTGTTTCAAAACAGACTATTTTCAAATGGTTGTCTATATCTAATACCTTTTGTTATATTTACTACAACAGACAGGGTCAAGGCCCACTCTACCAGGGCCTTGGCTTCACCTGTGGCTTTTTTAAATGGGTTGGATTCTAGAAGTATTCTGGAAGCTGCAGTTTGGTCCTCTGTACATACTTTTACAAAACACTATAAGCTTGATTCCTTCTCTAGGTCTAGATTTGGCTTTGCAAGGGTTATTTTCCAGGGGCTTCTAGACTCTTCTCCTTCCACCTCCCAAATGTAGTAATCTACCCATGCTGCAGCAATGATCGATATGTTAAACATAGTACAGTTGTAAGTAAACGTATCATAACACTAGATGTTTGAAATGATCACTACTGTTCTTCCTACCATTATCCTTTCAGTTCTCAGCCTCCCTCTCTCCGTTGACAGGAAAGCTCTGAAGGGCTTGGTGCCCAAAGTTTTATTCGGCTCAGTTCGAGCTGCCAGACAGTTTGGACATGTGGAAAGTGTCCTGATGCTTTGGAAGCTGTCTGTCTGTTATACCTTGGCAGGATATAACCCTTATAGTGAAGGGTACTGCAGCAGTGATCATTCAAACATCTACTGTTATGGTAACTTTACTTGCACAACTGTATTTTTTCTTGCTCTAGAATATAAGTAGAATAAAAAAAGTCTTGTCAAAGTTTTACACCATACTGATGGAAAAATACTAAATTGATATTTTTGCATTGTACAAGTTTGAGTTGCATAGGTAGCCAGAGTAGTGCTTAGACACTTGGGATATTTAACACTCCAATCCTTCCAGTAGTAATTTGCTTAAATTCATTGAACTCTGAATGCTGGGGTGGCACAAGTCCATACACTTGGTTCCTGCCTGTAGTGTGTTCTTTACTGAGTTTGCTTCCCCCTCTGTATCTTCGTAGGTTTTTAGTGGTGTCTCCAGTTTTCTTCACCCCAAAAACATTCTGAAAGATGAATTGACATGCTTATTAAGTTTCCCATGTGTAAAAAGTGTGTGTGTGTGTGTGTGTGTGTGTGTGTGTGTGTGTGTGCAAGCGCATTTATGCACATTCATGCATCTTGCCCAGGACTGTCTGTTTTATTTTCTCTGAGTGCTGAGATGAGTCCCAGCTCTGAAGAGGATGAAGTTGGTATAGGAAAATACTGTAATGTTTCAAAGCTCTTGGTATAATTAAGGTGACTTCTGAGTATTAGCTGTAGAGACAGTGTCTCTCTCCACTCCCGTGTGTAGTGTGCATGTTTATGTATAAACGCATAAAAATGTAATTTGTTTTGCATATCTTTTGTGCTGCACTAATTTTTTTTTTCATTTTGTAATTTGAAAATTTTTAGTTTGAAGAACAGTTTATTGAGAACCGGAAGCAGCTTCTCAAATTGATTTCAGGTGAGTCTGCTTCAGTTTTTTTTTGTGTGTGTGTGTGTGTGTGTGTGTGTATGTATGTACAGTATTTGCTTTACTGCAAGGATTCCTTTTTATGTTGCAATGAGTGGTAAATGTCTTGTTAAGCGATAACAGTTCTAGAGTTACAGTCTTGATTTATGAAGCAAGAGTGAGGTCTGTGACTACCTACTTTATTGTTGCACCAAAACAAATGTTAGAATGTACAGCTAGTCTTGGAAACTGACTGCAAACTTTGTTATTTTAAGCACATTGAGGCAGAGTATTGTCACAAGCTTTTGTTGGGTTGTGCAAAGTTTTTTCATTAGTGTATCAGAAGTAGTGTTGCAAATTTTTAATGTTGAACTGGGGTTATATGGCAATACGTTTGAGACAATGACGTTCTGAAAACATAGACTGATGTAAACCATGTCTTGTGTGAAGCATCCCCTTCTGCTGATACTCTTTTAGGCTTTAAATATGTATTGCATCCACAGAAAAGAAAAAATAATGTGTTGATAGGTGGAAGAATATTAAACACAATAGATGTGTTCTCCTGTCTCTCAAGATGGCGGCTGTTGAAGGTAAATAACCACTTTCTACTTTTCCATTCTGTCAGTTTGCCTGACTTGTAATCTGAAAAAAGGTAGGTAAATACCCCCAGCTGTTAACTCCACTCCCCATATCCCTCAGTGCAGCATTCAATAGTACCCCTCTCCAGTTTTGTCCCACTACAGACACTTATCAGGGAAGTAGAGAGACTCAGGCTGCTTTTTCTCATTTTGGCGTTTTATTACAAAATAAACATTTCCCAGGCTGGTGATTCCTCCCTCACTGTAATTATTCTGCACTTTCTATCTATCTATAGTTTTCTCTCACCGTGAAAGGTTGAGACTAGATAATATGCTCCTATAGCTGCAGTTCTTATTTGGTTGATTACCAGTATTTCAAATTCTGTGACAACTGTAATTATTTCCTTTCAGTGTCATCTTTTGAATAGGACTTACATTATAATTTTGGATTAACTTTTCTAGACATTTCCTCAACTCTTTGGTATGAGCCTATGCCTCTTCTTCAAATATGTTGGCTGCTATTGCACTTTAGAGTGTTTTATGTGGGCCTTCACCCTGTTACACACCTGACTTGGATATTACCCCTAGAGGTCACTGTACCTCAGAGAAAGGGCTGTACTGGGATATACCACAGCCATCAGGAGCAGGTGTATATAATATAGACTCGATCATCCATAGTGAATAAGACAATATTAGCAATACTATCTGTTTAAGAATCCTCACCACATCAGCAGTTGACCCAGTCTGCATGTCAGCCCCTTCTCCCCTCATGCCAGTACAGCAATTAACCAGCTTAAGTTGGTTAAGAGGGCTATTTTAACCTGAGTGCCTGTGATTTCAGGGGCTCTACATCTTCTGGTATGGTTATGGGCCCTTTTTGGGGGTGAGAGGGGGGTGAAGTTTGCACTGAACATGTCTGCCAGGATGTTGGCAATATCGATTGGTTCAGTGTATTTTGCGCCATTCTGCACTAACTCTGAGCAGATCTGAGCATTACCACTTAAATTCTTGACATAGCTAAAGAATGCCTTGTGGTTATCTTTGGGGTCCTTGG
The DNA here is from genome assembly GCF_019279795.1 of Protopterus annectens. Lineage (NCBI taxonomy): Eukaryota > Metazoa > Chordata > Ceratodontiformes > Protopteridae > Protopterus > Protopterus annectens. The sequence continues at coordinate 713,091,108 of NC_056730.1, read as the reverse complement.
CAAGTTTTCTTTCAAAGCTCGCCTTGGACGATTTTATGAGGGGTTGTAGTTTCTTGCTGATACTTTTCAGAGATGTCTTCCCTTCTTGGGATGTAACTCTTTTCTGTACTAGTTTCCTCCTTCTATTGTATAACTTATTTATGGCAGGGGTCCACCAGACTGGTTTCCTTTTCGTAGAGGAGTGAGTCTTGGTTTTGCTTGGGATAGCACAATCCATGCATTCTTGCAGGTGCCCGTAGAATGCATTAGTAAAGGATTTTGCAGCTTGGACAGTGTTATCCTTTAGCATGGGGGCTTTGAAACTTTCCACCTCCATCTTAAGTAACGTGAAGTTTGCTTTTGAAAAGTTTTTCACAGTGGTTTCCTTGTCCGGGGGGTGGAGGCGGAATGTGGATATCCAAAGTGATTTGTTTATGGTCAGAGCTAAAGAGCGAGGGGTTGACGTCCGGTGTAGAACACCGGTCGCCCATGTTGGTGATGACCAGGTCCAGTATGTTGTCACCTCTGGTGGGAGTGTTGACCAGTTGTTCCAGGGTGTTTGAGTTTATAAATTCTAGGAAATGTTGGACAAGGGAGTTAGTACTTGAGTAGTTCTCCCAGTTAATGTTTGGGTAGTTGAAATCACCCAATATTAGGGTGTTTGGTAGGACTTTTATGTTACCCAGTGTTTCCAGAATGGGGGTCCTGGGACATGGTGGGTGATCTGTAGCAAGCTACAATTTGAATTGCAGTTTTGCCCATTGTTAGTTGCACATGGATAATGTCTGAAGCATCGTGCTGTGCCACTAACCTAGAGGTGTGGATATCCTTGATGAATATGGATACCCCCCCACCTTTTGTATTTCGGTCCAGGTTCTGTGGCCGAAATGTATGGCATAAGTTGTAGCCTGGTAGTGCTGGGGTGCTCTCTGGAGCCTTAAACCAGGTTTCTGTTACTACACATATATTGATTTTCTCCATACTGAGGAGTGCCTCGAGTGTGTGTATTTTGAGGTTTAGACTTCTGGCATTGAGTAGTATTATCCTCAGATTTTTGTTACTTGTGCTATTTACGGCAGTTGGTTTGTCTTTTGAGCCTTTCCTAAAAAAGGCACTATGGGGGTGGCAAGAGCCTTGGCCAGTATTCAAAAGCCTAAGGGTGACAGGTGCAAGCCATGTCTAGCGAAGCAGCGTGGCTTGTCGAGCATGTCATCCCAGGCAGACAGACACTGGATCCCATTTGAATGACACCAGAAACTTAGCCAGTTGTTGAAATTTTTTCTTTATACCGTGATATCATTCTTGGTGAGGACAGGATGCTACTCAGGGTCAGGGTCATACCGGCCTGGGCTACATGATCAGAGAGCTCTTCCATGTCTCTTTTTATGTAGTCCAGGGAGGTATGGCTCAGGTCATTCACACCAACATGGACAATGACAGAGTCGTATTTGTACTTGTTCTGGAGTGACCTGAGTGCTTGTGTTATGTGGCGGATCCTGGCACCCGACAGGCAGCTAACAGTAACCTTCTCCTTATTTAGCCTAGTGAGTGGGATGTCAGTGTGCCTGACTATAGAGTCACCTATTACTAGTATGTTGGGTATGTTATTTTGCCTTGAGGGCTGTGATTGCATGGCACACTGGTTTTGTGAAGTATATGTTTCGTGGTTTGTGTTGGGGAGTGGAGGTTGCTTGAGTGTCTGCTTTGTAGGGCTCTGTTGCTTTCGCAGATTTTTATTTAGAGCCCCTGAGTATGTTTTCATGTATTTACGTGAGTTTTTTGCCAGTGCTGGTTTAATGGGTCTGTGTGAGACTGATGGTGTGATGCCAGTGTTTCCCTTCTCCTCTTGACTGTCAGATCCAGTCTTGGGTTGAGAGAGCTTAGCCTCCAGTTTGGCTGTATAATTGCATCTCTTGCATGTATTAGTGTTTGGTGGTAGGAGGAGAGGGTTGTCTGCGTACATGAGGCAGTTGTAACATTGCCTCAAAATGCCCAGATTCACCAGTTGGATTGGAGAGTACACCTGAAACTGCTCTATGGACATGCCTGGATAGGTACAGTAAACTGTTTTACTGAATGGCTGGTAAGGTCGAATAGAGAGCCTTGTCCTTCTGTAGTGCTAGGATTTATAAGTGCTTGCTATGAGTTTTGAGCAAGTGCCGGGCTGAGAAGTGAATGGCTTGAGTGCTTAAGTTGAAAGTTTGTCTAGTTCCAAGGGAAAAATTGAAGAGGAGACTTTGTGGAGCTGGGAATAGTTATCCCCTAGCTAACCGGCGCTGCCAGGCTCGCAAAACCGGGCAAATGCATTTTTTATAGCAGGGAAATGAAAGAGATAGAAATTAGCCCAAAATGGCCAATAAACTACTACTTTCTGGGCTGAAACCACTCCTCCAGGGACAGATAGGCTGCTCAAAGCCCCCCTCTCTTACAGGTGAACATGGAAACTTCCTTCTATCCAAGTAATGTATGGGCAAACACAGAGATTTGTAACACAGCCCTGAATTCAGCACTAACCTGAAAACTGGACTATACTAGCTTAGAAAGGTGGGAAACAAGTATATATTGTTTTCAGAAAATAAAGCAGATACAATCAAAAAAGCACCTTAAATGCGCATAAAAATATGATTATTGTTATATATCTCAGTTCAGAGTTGTAGTCAATGCCCCTAGTAATAAAGTAGGAAGAAACACAAATACAGTAAAAGCAGATGAATAAAGTGCATTTTTGTTAATATATATAAAACAATAGAAAACAAACAATCTGATTTAAACAAGTTAACCAGTTAACCAGAAAAAAACTCAAAACTGAGCCGCGTTCCAGCAGTCTTCAATCAGACAAGTTCTAACTGCACACTCCTGCTACTTGGGTGCAGGGGAACCTTCTCCAAAAAAAGATGGCCTGGATCAGTGCTCAAGTTATATAAACAAAGCTAGATTCAGCAGGACTGAATCTGGTCCTATGCTACAGCAATAAGGCGCACCAATTTCAGAAAGAAACAGTTCGAGTAAGTGAGCACAATAAGCCAGTGACCAGAAATTCCCAGCTCAGAAGGGCAGAATCCAGCCTCTCCTCCCACAAGAGTGCAGACCACAAACCTTCTTAATGTAGAATAACTGGCCAGAAGCCCAAGTGCTTAAACCAGAACTAATACACTTTTAGAATAGCAGACACTGAGCTTTCAATCAGCAATTCCCAGTTTAGAAGAATGTAAGTTACCTGTCCTGCCACAACAGTGCAGACCACAAACCTTACTGTAAAACAACTGGTATGAAGCCAAAGTGCTTAAAGCAAAAGACTTAGAATAACAGTTACAATTTAGTCAGGCTACTATCAAACAGCAGTAAGTGCAGCAGAATAAATAAAATTAAGTACTTTTAAGAAGAGGCAAAAGCAAAATAAAGTAGGAGGAAACACAAGTACAGTAAAAGCAGATTTTTTTTTTTTTGTTAATAAAATGCAAGGAGAGAGGAAGGAAGAACCTAAGTGGGTTGGCCTTCTCAAATCTTCTGTCTGTATTATGTAGAGTGAACACTAGACTCAGAATATGATCTCACTGTATTCGGTTAAGTGAGCAAATGAGATGGACTCAGGAGGAGTGTTCAAATACAGACTTACAGGAGGGGCAGACAATTCCACCAACACTAACACACAAGAAGAAGAATAAGTACAGTTTTACAGATTACAGAGCTATTAAATAAAAATGCAGACAAAAATGAGAATAAACACTTATCTTTTCTCAATATCACAGCTGGCACTAGGTCAATCTCTCTGCAGCAGCCTGAGGAACAGGTATATCTGATTTAAAATACAGAAGAGAAACCAAACAATACAGATGCAGGAATACTTTGGCCGTATGAAACTAGTTCTGAAAGCTCACTGCCACTATGAAAACAAGCAAGGCCTCCAGACAAAGGATTTCACTACAACTGAGGTCAACACTAAGAGATATACAGCTATAACTCACAAGAAGAAGAATAAGTAGTTGTACAGATTACAGAGATATTAAATCAAAATGCAGAAAAAATGAGAATAAGCACTTATCTTTTCTCTATATCACAGCTGGCACTAGGTCAATCTCTCTGCAGCAGCCTGAGTAACAGGTATGCATAAATGTTTGTCTATTTTCATTACAGCTCCAGCTGAGCAGGCTGTGAACCAGGAAGCACATGCCAGCAGGTTGCAAAGGCTGTGTTGCGAGGCTGGTGAGTAACAATCCTGCTTGTAGTAGTCGTAACAAATAAATATAAAGGAGTAAAATGTCACCTGGCAGTATAAAACATGTGTATGGTTTCCACTGAATAAACCAGACAATATGACAGTAATAGCCACATATAGGTCATATTTAAATAGAAGTGTAACTGCCTGGCAATAAAGTTCTAAATCCTGGACTGGTTGTGTTTATGCTGGTATTGTATGGCCTCACATGTTGCATTCACCAAGATCTGATATCCCAATAGTGCTGTTGTGTTAACCACTGTTTCCCACACTGTGCTACATAAATAAAAATATGTCTAAGAATGTCTTTATAAGAATGTTATAATTACAAGGTCAGATTGGACAACCAGGAGAGACTTCGACAGAAAACAGTGAAGAAAGAGACAGCAGTATAAGCTCACTCTGATGAAACACAAATTGTGTTGTAGCAGACATAGCCATGGTTTGAATCCCGGGAATGGTAGTAAGCTGTATGCATAATGATACCTTTCAGCTGTATACATTTTTGTAGAATGTCCAGATATTTGGCTCAT
>NC_056730.1:713056380-713081380 GCF_019279795.1 Protopterus annectens | reverse complement strand
TGTGTTTCAGACCCCACCACCTTCAGAACAGTCATGGTAATGCAAAATGTATCATGCTAAAAACTTCATAGGTTTGTAATAGGAATATCTACGATCTGTCCCTATATACCCCCCTTAATGTTAGGCTTTGTACACATGTGATGCTGTAAGAGGTGGATAGGTCAGGGTCACAGCTGAGGAGCCTGACACACTCTGGGGAAGGACAACTCACATATGGCAACCACTAGAGTGCCTGTCAAACAGTCGTGTCTGTGCCACTGCTAGGCCAGTTAATGGGATGTTGCCATATCCAATGTTACCTGTGAATATGAGTATTATACATGTTTGTATTGTAAATCTAGGATATCTATATAGGGCATGAGCATAGTAAAGCACTGTTGCAGATGTGTGTGTTAAACTGCATGTGATATATATAACATTCAACTGTACAGTGTTCTGTTGGACAATGTTATAATATTAGCTAATAGCCAATCGAACGATGAATACTCATCTCTCCAGTATAGGCCACTTGGAAAAACAATTCTCCAATGTTTAAAGCGATAAATCTAATCTTTTATTGGATCAAAAACAAAGCCTACGGCCAAATGAAAAATCAAGGTGCGCTAAATTTACAATAAGGCTATGAAAAATAGCTATTGTTCGATTGGCTATTAGCTCTAATGAAGAGCTAATGCCATTGGATGGTTACTTTATACAGTAGCTGCTATGGACTTATAAGCAAAGAGATACAGAGAGAGGAAGAACAATGATTGGTGTTTAAACCTGCCATCTGGTTGGTCTTGAAAATATTGAATGGAGCTTATTCCGACCATCTGTTTGGCTAATAGCCTAGTTCTTTCCTCCTATAAGCAATCAGTACTCTCCTTATAATCATTGGTTGTTAGTTCAATTGGGATGTCAGAAACAGAAAAATGATTGGTTAATGCACTCTTTTTAAATGTTGGTTTTGAAATAAGCGTTACGATATGATGAAGGCTGAATTAGCCGAAAGCGCTTATCGGATGCTATTATTACTATTTTTATTTTGTTTGTTTTTGAGTGTCTGTTCATTTTAATAAATTATTTGCTCTTATTGGGTTGTTCATTTGGAATTTGAAGAATTAAGTTGCCGTGGTGGTGTCCTGAAGTCTTCTCGTTGCTGTTTTTTCCTGTTTATGTCTTCCAGGTACAATGCCCCGGGAATGTTTGCCAGCGGTCACGAACCTTGAGAATGACACAATTATCCAATTCATCATCCAACATCATGGCATACTATTCGGCCACAGGAATAAGGAGAGGACCTTCCTGTGGAATGAGCTTATCCACAGGAAAAATGATGTCCACCTGCACAGCCAAAATTATGAGCAGGTACCGCATCGTTGCACTGACCTAATCCACTGTGCCCATCCGCGTGCTGCTGCTGTTAGGGGGACAGGCTAGCCACAGGTGGGAGTCATGCATTCCAGCCCCCACTGACACATGCTGAGGAGCTCCTCACCAGCCTTGGGGCACCTGCCCACCAGACAGGCCAGCAGGCTGAAGACAGCATTGTGGAGGTGAGTGCCACCCACACAATGGATGTGGAGCGTGCAGGTAAGGCCTCAGGGCACATTACGAGACCACTGTTGCTTATCCATTTTTATCTGTAAAGCATCTACATGCTTATGTCACATAAGCTAGTCTGTTGCTGGACTGTAGTAATGAACAGATGTGCATAATCCTAAGTATTGTGGGTTTGTACTGTCGATGTGCTGAAATTCTTCCATCCTGTACCAATGCCACATGTATGAATACTGACATTGCTTCTCTCACACAATTATTTATGTCCCTCTGGTATACAGCTGGGTCAGCAGCCTGTAGCTGGTGAGTATGGAGATTTTTTTGTTAAGGTTTGCCAGTGCACCACCCATGTTATGGCCATGTTATTTGCCATGCACACATTTAACACACCTACCCATAATGCATGCTGTACATGTTCAATTTTGTTGGTGTTAATTGCACTGCATCACAGTGGTCACCATGGTGGCATATCTGAAGGGTATGCAAGATTCCTGCAGTATACCTAGCAACCTGTCAGTGCAAGATGTGTGGACAGAGATGAACATAATGATGGGACAAATGACCTACAGTACGGACATGTCTGAAACATTGCCCTTATACAGTGGATACAACAGTGTATACACCACTATTACAATGGCAACTGTTCCTGATATAAACAACGGCAGACCACAATAGCACATTCCACACCTTTTACAACCTGTAATGTGATCCTAACATGAGCAATGAATGTGTAATATGGAATCCTATGTTAGGACAACAAATATGGGGAATACTAACCTTACCAAACACTGGAAGTATATGTGTGCACACACTCCAAATAACATATTGTGGAAGCAGCTTGTGATGTACTGACAGCATTCACTCTTTTTGAGTACACACCTGCCATCAAGTACAGGGCCACAATGTCACACCAGGTCTGCTGTCCAAAAAGTATGTCCATGACATTTGCCCACTCACCTGCAACAGAGGCAGCCGTGGCTTGCACACATCGTACAAACCATGAAATGGATCCCATATTCAAAAGGTAGCACTCAGGAGTGGGAGAAGTAGCCTTACCTCACCATTGCATATACCATGGCAAACAGTGCAGTCATCTAGGTGTGTATGAACTATAGGACAACATTGATGTAGAAAATAAACAGATGCCCATCCAAAACAGATGGCAAAACATGTTGCAAACTGGTCATGGAGGCTGCCCAGAAACATGCAGCAACACTGAGGGACATGCAGGAATGTCTAGCAAGTACTGCCTGTGTAGTACCTGTGTCAACAATCTCCTGGATTCTGCATAAGTGTGGCTATGGGTTAGGGTAATCAGACAGAAGAGTTGTCCCACATGAAACATAATCCAGGACTCTGTACAGGTAGCATAAGCATAATATCAAGTCTCCCAAAGGCATATGTTGCAATGTGTAATGGTGTCATGAGATCAAGGCTCAAACCTAGAGACAGTATTCATAAAGATACCTGTGGTGCACAAGCAACACCTCACTCCACCTCAGGACCACCATCCACTATTTTTAGCTTGCTGGTGCAAGTGTACACCTTTAGGGTTGCTGTTCCTTAGCTAGAACTAGGCCGGTAGACATGGTGTTTGGATTTTGGAACACTGCAAAATAACACTCACATGTGGCCCATAGTTGTCAGGCATCTGTAATAAGGCTGAGGATGGGGAGGGGTGTCATCCTGAAACACAACAGTGAACTGAAGCATATATCCAAAGTTCACTAAGAGTGGCTGTATCCGAACAAAGTCAAGGTTATGAATTGTGCCAAACATAACTTGGACTCTACAGCAATAGTGAAGTCAATGTGTGACCTCCAAGGGCTGTGCACATGAGCTGACCTTGCAATCTGGCAGAGTTGGGTGACCTTTGTAGGGTAGAGTGACCAAATAATGGCAAGTGAAGATGGGCCATGCTAATATACCCCTTCCAGGAATAGTGATTGCTGTAGTTCACTTAACAGGTGCTTCAACAAACCATCGTGTTAAGGGTGTGCACACTTATGCAACCCACATATTGTATGCATCTCATTCAGCATCTGCACGACTAACACATTTGTTTGATACTGCATTGGATTGCACAGGTTATATGTCACATATCAGATGTGTGTAACATTAACAAATGCAGTATTGCGGCCCCATTGCATATCATAGAAGAGGCTGGCATGCCAACAAGGGTGTGTACACTCCTCATATCCTCATTAAGCTTTGAAGGTTGTCAGTGTAACTGAATTTTACTGCACATACATACACTGCTGATGATGAGATCTGCAAATGAAAGGTCAGGAATTAATTATCGACATCAGTCCTCATATCATCCCAGGTATGTGTCAGACAAACACATAGGGGCTGTGAGTAACAGAACAAACATAACTGCCACACATGTACACATTCAGCAATGGTCTGTACACTTCTTAGGCATGGTGCACAGTACATGCCAGTGTGCTGTACAGGAGCACAGCAATACTGTGTACATGGGTACAGTGTGCTCCAGGGGAAGGAGCATCACCTACTAACACAACTCTTGCATCACAGAGATGTATAATGTTGGTAACAAGGATTGAGTATGGCTGCAGTGCATGCTGTTGAGTGCCATATGTCATGCATGTTGACTGTTGGGTAATGAGAGGTCATTGTAATATCTTTGTGCCACCTCACCTGTAAGTGTGTGTGTGTGTGTGTGTGTGTGTGTGTGTGTGTGTGTGTGTGTAGAAGTGTGGTGACTATGGAAAGTATGCCTGTACACAGCAGCCATAGCCGGATGACAGGCAAGGTCCCACACAGGCAGATGTACTGGGGGGCTTGTAGGAGGGCATGCTCATAGGAGGGCTGCTGGCCATCCTGCCCCTGGCAGAAGTGCCACAGCAGGTGTTACCAGACGCATATTTCAGGCCATCATGGAGGCACAGGCACGTATGGAACACTACACCAAAGATAGTCTGAGGCTGCAGAGGGCTACTCTTCCTGCTGTATGTGACTACATCTGTGATCTTGCAGATGCCCACCGTTATTATACAGAGGTCATGGATAGACGGTTGGGTGAGATGGTGGGAATCCTCGACCATGTGGTGTCTGTGGTAGAGCATGTGGTGGGAGTAGGGCATCAGCCACGTGGACGTAGGTCAGCAACACCAACAGATGGAGGTCTACGTGGACATGCAACATCTCACGGCCGCTCCCATAGTGGCAGTACCAGCACCAGCACTGCAGGGGGCGTGCTGTCCACACCACAATGCAACAGGCCACGTGCACGTAGTCCTGGCCAGTCCCAACAGGGACGCGGATCCAGTCGACAATTGTCATCGTCAGGGTAGAGTACCATATCTTGGCTTCTGCCTGGTGGCGCCCATGCAACCCATGGCAGGTGCAGTTCCCTTGTCCGGGGCTAGACACGATGAACTGTACACCCTGCCATGTACGGTCCGCAGCTGCCCAACATACACCTGTATAGGGCAGCCACATGGCAGAACTGTATGCAAACATAGGGTCTACAGTATAACATCAAACGCACAAAATTTCGAATGTTATAATATCGACCCATGTCCGTCGCACAATCATAACATCGAACACTCAGAACAGCGAATTTTTTCCCAAGGAAAAAATTTGCTGTTCCAAGAAACATACACACACACAACACAAGTATGCCAAAACAACTGCAATCCACAAACATACACTTAAAATCCTACATCTAACCCTACACTAAACTGTACATATGCTACTATCTATCCACTTACCTTAACCCTAAAGTCCGTAACCCTCACACACTCACCTCACACGCGCCCTAACCCTAACTCACTTAACCCACCCCTAACCCTAAAGTCTGTCACTACCGCACACTCACCTCACCCGCGCCCGAACCCTAAAGTCCCTAACTACCGCACACTCATCTTACCCCAGTCCGTTCATTCACTTACCGTAACCCGGTCCATAACCATTGCACCCCACTTACCTGAACCCAATCCGTAACATTTTTTTATTTTTATTTTGCAAATTTGCAACAGACTCCTCAAATAGATCCCATCACTGTCTTTCCCTAAAGCAACTCAAGTGGCTGGAACTTCCTCAGCTACTTAGACTCAATCAAGCCATAGTTGCACATAAACTCTACTACTACCCTGAAAAAACACCTGCCCTCCAACAACTAATTAAGCCCTACACCACCACTAGAGCCCTGAGATCTAGCAACCAAAATCTCATTCAAGTAATTAGACATAAAAATGAAGCAGGTAAATCTCTCTTTGCCTGCACAACAGCTCAAACCTGGAACTCACTCCCAAACAATATAACCAGCACTACTTCTTGCACCCATTTCAAACACCTCTTGAAATCCTACTATTCTAACATCTGGCTCTGCTCTTGCTATACCCCAGGGTAGCAACATCTATGCTCTAGTTGCACTGACTATGCTACACTACAACATTTTCCTTTACTGAGCTCTACTGCTATCCCACAGATTCATCCTAACATTTCATCCATTTATAAGCAGTAAACATTCCAACACTTGTACTATTCTGTACCATATCCCTTACCTGATAAACACTCTAATCTGTTTCTAGACTAACACAATACCTAACAGAGATTATCTTACTCTCATCCTACCTATACCTTTACCCTATTTTATGCCACTATGGGCATTTATTTACTTCTCAGTTATATTTACTAATATTCTGAAGGGGGAAAAAAAAAAAAAAAAAAAAATTTATATATATTTGTATTATTTGTACTACTTGTATATTCTACTAGAGTACTGACTGTATATTCTTCTAGTTATCACATGCCAGGTAAATGGTCCTCTGTACTACTTATAAATGTTAAGAATTGCTTTGTACTGTTTTCATCTAATATTGTATTGTATCATGGAGCTTTTCTCCCCGGGCCTCCGCTGAAAATGGACCTGTGTCCAGTCGGACTTTCCCGGTTAACAAAAATAAAATAAAAATAAATAAATAAAAAAAAAAACCTAAAGTCTGTCACTACCGCACACTCACCTCACCCGCGCCCGAACCCTAAAGTCCCTAACTACCGCACACTCATCTTACCCCAGTCCGTTCATTCACTTACCGTAACCCGGTCCGTAACCATTGCACCACACTTACCTGAACCCAATCCGTAAACTCTGTTCGCTCACTTCCCTAAACTCGGTCCATAACCATCGCACCACTGTGCTGTAAATAGCGAAGCCATGGAACAGACCACCGAAATCTTACCCTAGGTAAAAATTTTGATGTTCCAAGGCTTCGCTATTGTCAGCTTTCGCTCTAAAGCGTTCGATATTATAACATTCGAAGTTTTAAAACTTCTTTGTTATAATGTAGATCCCATACATACACACACATATCACCAACACAGCTAGGGCATCTCTATACCTACACACACCATGTCTGCACAGGCCATTTAATAAAGAACCCCCTAACCCACACACATGATGTCAACCAAACGGCTCAGACTGGGCCTCTGGCAAACCCACACCACACTCTGTGCATATGATGATACCTGTGCCACATCGCTGTCATCCATAACATAGATGCAGGGATATGCTGATATGGTTCTGATGCACAGGGTGAATGTACTAATGTTTAGCAATGTAATGTTGTTTAACATGTTGTCATTTGGAATGTTTAATGCTTACATGTCAGGGTGTGTAGCTGTCCAGCCATGATCCATTATAGTTATTAACACTGACTGATTGTGGTCTCCATAATGTATTCTGTTTGTGTTCTAGGTGTCTGTGTCAGGAGGATGTTGGTCTGCTCTCCTTTCCTACAAGGGGTGTGGCACTGTGGTGACACATTGACTGTGTCATATCCAGGGTACAGCTGAACACAAGTAACAGGTCTGTATAACAGTTACTGCATGTGCCACATGGCTGATAGGTCTGAGGGGTGTATACAGGTGAGTGCATGGTGGCTGATGTAAGCAGCTCTTCTACAGTGGACAATGGTAAGTGTAGTGGGTGGCACACACCAAATGTTTGTGAATAACACACACACAGAGGCTTTTGTGTTGATGCAATGCACAGAGAATACTGTTCACATGGATGTACTTCATTTTGCAAATAACTCATTTTGGCCTATCTAATGCCACCAAGACCAAATTGCCAAAACATCACATCAGTAAATAATTAGTCCGCCAGTTTAATGTCACTGAAAATAGTACTGGCAGGGTATATGTCCTCTTTCCCAATGTAGTGCAGTCCTGGAGATGGTAAACATAGGTGTGCTGGTGTGGGTGGCACAGCCCCCCACTTTGGAGGGTGTGGGGTGGCGTAGAACCACACATAGTGGATTAACAACTATTTAACCTCTTAACATAAACTGTACAGTATAACAGCACACTAACCAGGGGGATACGCACAACAGTAACCCCAATGTGAGTGGCTGTGCCCACAAAAACCACACCCAACTATATATACCAACTCCAGTATCGCTGTACAGTGGGGAAGAGGGCATTTACACATCCACTACTAGTTTTGATGGAATGAATTTCTGCAAGATGATTGCTTTGAAATGTTACCTTTTGCCAGTTAGTTCTCGGACAAATGATCTCCTGAGAAATATATTTTCTGCAAACTGAAGTATATCCCTTCACATGCACACACACTTACTTGGCAACACTGAGACTAGAACCCCTACCTAGGTACTTATTGCTACTAATGTGTTTGGCCTTAGTTGCACACACCACAGAGCTTGTAGGGTGAGGTGTGTCCCGAACTTCCTGTAAAGTGAACATCACCAGACCTTGTACAGTATGGTAATGGGGGATGTACTGGGTGTTAATGGACAATACATAGTATAACATACTATCATATATACATTGACAAACACATACAGTCATAATCACATTTGACAGACCTGGGTTTAGCAGTGCTGACTACCTTGTCAGTGAGTCCATACTATTACAGAGTTTTTGCACACAGCACGTGCATCATTAGGCTGGATAGTGTCATCAGTTACCTGTATGGTTGATGGTGACAACGGTCCTCCTACAGTGGACCTTGGGACGTGTACTGGGGGTACCATGATGTAAAGACAGTATACCCAGCACCCCCACTCCACATTGGATATTGTACTCACTGAAACCCATGATAATGCCCTGACGTACCCACAGTCACACAATGACCAGGACTGCAGTGCAAACCCTTATCTATCTAATTATTGCTACTACAAGGATATGCATTTATTGCACATGCCACAGGGATAGTAGGGTGAGGGTTTTGTCATGGCTGTTCTAATGTCAGCAACATCACCATCCCTTATAATGTATGGCAAGGTTTAGTGTAGTTGGAGAATGTAGCCTCAGAATGCTGTATCCTACAAGTATGTACACTCACACACACACACACACACACACACACACACACACACACACACACACACACACACATACATTTGTCAGGACTCAGGGGATAACCCACACCTATCTACCCATTTGTAGAACAGTGTAATGCTGGCACTACAAGCTCCAGGCAGCCCATAGGGTGAAGAGTGTCACAAGGTACATTTAATGTGAATTACAGCAGCAGCTTTTTCTAAGTATAGCAATGGGGGTAGTGGGTGAGAAGGCTCTCGGAGTATTTTCAACTACAAGTTTACAAACAGACAGATACTGTTATACTCAGTAATGCACACAAACACATTTGTCAGTACTGAGATCCATAGGTGCAGGTGTGCCTAGGTGTGTACCAGGCTAATGTCCATGGAGAGATGAGAAGAGTAGGGCATGTGGATACACTGGTATCATGCCACCTGACATTTGTCAGCAAGCCATCTATCAACTGATGTCACTTGAGTGATCACCAGGGTGACAGTTAAATTCAACATCCACTCATCTGGTTTTCTCTTGAAGAGGGCCAGTGAGGTGCTCCAGTTGACATGTATGCAACATATATTGCATAACATGGCCACTGTCTGGGTTAGGGACTTGTGCTCAAACGTGTTCTGTTGACTGTGGTAGTCTGGTTGAGGTATCCATTGTGTGTGGTGCATACAGATTGGGGTTTCCTAGCTGTGACATTCATAAGACAGCTGGGCAAACATGTAAGTGTCAGTCAATCAGAGATTGCCTGTAAGCAACCAAGATGAATACCTGACATCTGCACACCTGTACAGAGGACAGACAGAAAGTAGCTAGCCAACAGGTTATGCATTAGTATGACTATTTTTTACAAATAGACGTCTGAAACTGATAGGTATGCCATTACTACATGATAGCAGTCCTCAATGACATGTCCTAAAAACATAGTAGTCTACAGTTAATATCAACATATCAGATCACTATCCAATAGGAGATGCATAAAAACATACAGGTCAAACACCAAGAACATGGTAGTCAGTACTCAGAGTCCAGCTTTGCATGCAGGGGTGTATGGTTCCATTACTACAATCTGCAATCTACTCTTACTTGGAAAAGCACTGTTACAAGTAGTAATGTAATGATGCAATACATTCAAGTGTGACTGCATATAACCTGGGATACTACCCAAGTATGAAACACATATAAAGAGAAAAGATTGTGGTACTACCCATGTATCCTCAGGTGTCCCATACAGTATACTCACACCCCTTGCTACTGTAATGACAGCACATAAAAGCATGTTATGTACATGGAATTAAATACACTTATTAAAGATGTCATTACCCTGCTATTTTATCAGACTGGAATGTGATCACTGGTTAGCAGGGCTGAGTTATGCTTTGCAGGTGTAAGCATTGCTTAAATGTAAATGCTAAGCAGATTTGTGTACTGGTAAGAGAAGCCTACACAGTGTAAGCGCCTATTCGTTTAACCATATTAGCAGTGCTTACCGTCGGGCAAACCTGTGCAAACCCACTTAACGCTGCTCAAAAGTGCCTTAACCACTCTGTATCCAACAGTCCTTGTTCTGCCTAGCAACAAAATAAATAGCCCAAGCAGGTTTTGAACCCAGGACCCTGTACACTACAGTCATCGCTGTTAACCACTAAGCCATCTGAACCGTGAAGACATCTGTTGGTTTTTCAAATATATCATTCAGTATACATACTGAATAGTGAACAACTGCTTTGACTACTACAATTGTTTAGTACTTGTAAGTGAAAATAGTGTTGAATCAATCATGTTCTTATATGTAAATATATACTTAGATTAATATGGTGGGATACATCTGAGAAAGTATATACAACACTCATATTTACACATAAAAGGATATATATATATATATATATATATGTACACACACACACACATTCATACACACGCACACACATTCATACACACACACATTCATACACATGCACACACACACACACACACACACACACACACACACACACACACACACACACACACACACACACACACACACATATATATATATATATATATATATATATATATATATATATATATATTTGTGTGTGTGTGACATCATAAAATCATCATAGTGAAGTACCACACAAATCACAGTAATGATCCTGTGGAATACAGAAGAAATATTAGCAATAAACATGGACAGTCTGAAACAATCTGGTCAGCCAGGAGGTATACACAGAACTCCGTAGTGCAAGAAATGTGGAACAAGCCTGACAACGGGGATGTTTAAAGCCATGAAAATGGGGATATATCACAAATACTGGACTAGATAAGTTCACACAGTTGATGCATTCACACCCTCCTGTCTGTCCTAACACATATTAACTGTAGGAGCAGAGGTCCCAAGCCACATACTTCCCAGTAGTTAGTAACATACATCTTCACAACAGCCCACTGCTTTGTCAAAAATACACAACACGTATGGTGGTCAGGCAACAGTATATCTGACAAATATCTGGACATAACATCAGACTAGGGTAAATACACTGAGCTGCTAGGCATGTCACCAAGCACTGTCTACACTACAGGCAGACTGCCATAACACTAACCCAATTTACCTATAGGAGAATACACATGTAATTGCAAATATAGCAGGCACTACAGGATTGTAACAGACACCAGTGTGAAAGTGCATACCCACAAGCAATCACAACACAGTCACAGTTACATAGTACAGTCTATGTACTGTGTGAACAAAAGTCATCATCATGTTTTCCACTCACACACTAATCCTACATATACTGGTCCAATTCACAGTGTAGTCTGATGCCTGACTGTTGTATGGGACATGTTTCAGTCTGGCCCTAAAAACATATAGGCTGATAGAGTATCAGAAACTGGAGCAGCATGCAACGTCAGCTAGAACAGGACCAAGAACACTGACATCTACCCCAGTCTGTACACTGGCTAAATAACATAATCACAATACACTGCTATGTAATACAGACACTCTGTCAGCAATCACCATAAGTACTCAGACCTCACTACTGTACAGACTACAACAGATTGTCCAGGTTTTGTCCTCAACTATTAGGACTCCTATACATTACATGTCTGGCAGTTTGATATATCACTGGTTTGATATCAGAAATTATGTCAGTAAATAATGGTATACTGTACATATCTACCACTTACTGCATGACATATGAACAAATTGTGACATACTTGGAGGACAGAGGCACAAACACAGGGCCAATATTGACATATTGCAGTTATAAACTGAGAACATTGCTGTGTAACAGGGTCTGTTGTGACATATCTCTTCTGAGGGATATGAAGTCAGTAACACACATGTATGTTACCATTTATGACTGCAATCATCAGATTATGCTACTGCATTTATAAAGACAGACAATGTGTGAGTAACACACCAAATCTAAGACTCCAAACTCTGGCCAGTCTGCAGATAGCCTTCAGGTTAGAGTTTTCTCAATCACATAACACTGTCATGCCAGACTTTTAATCATGCAGAACAGCCATACCCACACAAACCCGGTTAAGTCAACATTACTTCAAATGTAGAACAGCAATACTTACATTCTGTCCCCATGTGTGGAACATCCCCCTCCAGTTTGTTGGCCTGTCTCCACAGTGTTGTAAGAGTTATTTCTAACTACCCTCTGTGATGCTGTTTGTCACACACCCACATGAAGTCCTGCTCGCAGTGAAGGAGAAGGGCCAACACCTACTTGCAGTGCTTACTTATAGGAGTGTGTTTCCATGCAATTGGCTATAGGAATGATACCACAGCTGTTCCACATGCAGTTAGCAAGTGGAGGACTCAAATGCATGGACAGGCCATCAGCTGATCATGAGCATTAGCTACCAAAGTCAAGCTGCTGCCTATGCAAAACAGATGCAGTTTTCCACATCTACCAGAGAGTGGGAGACAGAGGGAAAGAAAGAAAGGAAGAGATGAAAGAGCCAAGTGTGTTTGTGTATGATTCGTGGGTGGAGAGAGGTCTCTGAGTATTATAATGGTTGCCTATGTATAAATTTATGGCTGTGGATTGTCTACATCAACATCTACAGTGTTTGTCAGCTGTTGGCCTTGTAATGTGACATTGGAACATATAGGTCCTCAATATGAAAATGAAGCAAAACCCACGCTGCAATAGATCTTGTTATTTACACAGTCACACACACTTACCAGTACTGAGTTTCAAATCCCTACCTAGCTATGTATTGGTACTACAGTGTTATGCAGTTATCATGAGTGCCACGGAGCTTATATGTTGGAGCCCTATCCAAAGGTATCTTTGAAGGTGGAGTGACTGCAGTACTAAAGGAGGGGTAAGGGAAGTGTAGTAAGTGTGAATGACCACAAAATCAGGTGTCAACAAAGACACAAACACACTCACACATTATCACAGTTGCCAGGACCAGGAATAGAGCTCCTAATTAACTAGTTTGCTATACTATGGTATTACGAGGTTATCACAAGCACCACAGAGCTTACATGTTGGAAAGCTGTCCAGAGGGGTAAGGGAAGTGTAGTAAATGTGAATGACCACAAAATCAGGTGTTAACAAAGACACACACGCATTATCACAGTTACCAGGATTAGAACTCCTACCTAACTAGTTTGTTACACTATGGTATTACACAGTTATCGCAAGTGCCCTGGAGCTTATATGTTGGACTGCTGTCCAAAGGTATTTTTGAAGGTGAGTGACATCAGCTGCAGAGCTAAAGAAGGGGTAAGGGAAGTGTAGTAAGTGTGAATGTCCACAAAATCAGGTGTTAACAAAGACACACACATTATCACAGTTGCCAAGGCCAGAATTAGAACTCCTACCTAACTAGTTTGCTACACTATGGTGTTACGCAGTTATCGCAAACGCCACAGAGCTTATATGTTAGAGATCTGTCCAAAGGTATCTTTGAAGGTGAGTGACATCAGCTGCAGTGCTAAAGGAGGGGTAAGGGAAGTGTAGTAAATGTGAATGACCACAAAATCAGGTGTTAACAAAGACACACACGCATTATCACAGTTACCAGGATTTGAACTCCTACCTAACTAGTTTGTTACACTATGGTATTACACAGTTATTGCAAGTGCCCTGGAGCTTATGTGTTGGACTGCTGTCCAAAGGTATCTTTGAAGGTGAGTGACATCAGCTGCAGAGCTAAAGGAGGGGTAAGGGAAGTATAGTAAGTGTGAATGATCACAAAATCAGGTGTCAACAAAGACACACTTTCACACACATTTTCACAGTTGCCATGTTTGGGATTAGAACTCCTACCTAACTAGTTTGCTACACTAAACTATTATGCAGTTACCGCAAGCACCACAGAGCTTAGAGGGCTGAGACTTGGCCAAAGGGTTATTTCAAGGTGACTGACATCAACAGGCATGGTAAAGTAGGACAATGGCAGGTGTAGCGAGTGTGAATGGCCTCAAAAATCATTCATCTTCACATACACACAAAAATCACAGTTGCCATGTCTGGGATTAAAACTCCTAGCTAAGTAGTTTGCTACACTACAGTATTACACAGTTATCACAAGCGCCACGGAGCTTATAGGGCTGAGATTTGGCCGATGGTTTATGTAAAGGTGACTGACATCAGCAGGAGTGCTAACATGAGCAATGGGAAGTGCAGTGTGTGTGAATGGGCCATAAATCATTCTTGTGGAAACACACACACACACTCAGTCACACATAGCTTTACATTTGACAGGACTGAGTATACAAATGCTACATGAATGCTGATTTGTACTATTGTATAACACAGTTATCAGAAGCACCACAGACACTATAGGGCTGAGGGCTCCGAAAAGGAGTGTCTACAGTGATTGACTTCAGCACATCATGTGATATCAGCCAATTGTATGTGTAGTGGGTGGGACAGGCCTCGTAATGGAATTTTCTCTGTCACTGTCTATCTCTCTCTTCCCCACATCTCTGTGTGTGTATGTTTGACATATTATAGTGTGTTGGCCTTGGATATGTGTGAGTATTCCTATCCAGTGTGTGTGTGAAGCATAAATGGTGTACAATTTGGTGTGTGTGCACAGACATCTGCAAATGACAGATATGTATAGTCCACTGTGTTGTCAGACATGGGCTTCATTTCTCTAAGTGTAGGAACATGCCCAATATGACCTTCTGTATTGAGTGTGTGAATCCATTCCAGGTAGGGTTGTACTCCAGTCCAGGGTTTGGTGTTCTACTCCTACAGATAGCAACCTGTTTCTGCTGTACAGATTCACCCAGGTTACCCAGAGGCAGGGCTCATATATCTGGTCAGTTCTCCTTCACATTGTGGTTTTACAAGCAGGTTTGTAGCCACCCATTACTGGGTTTGCAGGCAGGGGTAGTATGGGCACTCAGAGTTTCAGACTTCACAAACTCCATGATGGTGATGCGTTTACACCCCCCCACTCTGATATTCTATCCTCTTCCTAACATTATGCGAGCAATATCTGAGAAGTATCCCTTATAGTTGGCCCTTCATCCCAGTGGTATTTATGGATTGGTCCACAGTTCATGCAGTAGGACATGAGGGCATGCTACTGGGATTTGTCAACATGGCCTTGCATTTGTGTTCTGTTGACTGTGTTGGGTTATTAGTTGGGACTCCATGAGATACTATACATTGGCACTAAGGGTGAGGCACAGGCCTTTGACAGAATACTGTAGGCCATTTGGTAGTGATGCAGGGCATCTGTAGCAGGCCAGTGCATTCTGTAGCAAGCCAGTGCATTCTGTCACTCCTACATTTCCAGGTTGCAAGCCAATGGATTCCCCTGGGGTGACAGGGTAAGTGTGCAAGGTGTTAATGACAATAGTTCCTGTACATATTGATGCATTGGTCTGGATGCAGGCAGGATGCTGCTTACAACTAGGGACACACATGCATAGGGCACCTCTTCAGCATGCTGCATTCTGTTGGTATTCCCATACAGAAGTGGGGTCATACTGTACTCATTCCCAACAGCAAGCATATGGCTTGTGGTGGAGTGAGCTGAGCGCATGTGTGATATGGACGCTACTTGCAGCTGACTCACAGATATACCTGGAACATTCCCCTTATGCTGCATTGTGCATGGACATTGGTACTCTCTCATTACTTCATAACTGTGCCTTTTGTGGTCTGCCAGTGATTGTCCAGACTACATCAGTATTCCATACTACACGGACAACTAATGTGCTGCTCACCTGTCTGTACAGTTCAAAAGTTGTGCGCAGCTAAAATTTACATTTTATGCACTCTGTGTAGGGTACTTCCACCTGTGTACTGTGTGTATGTATGGGCCCACATCCATGGCATGTCCATCTTTCAGATGGTGACAGATATTGACATCTGGACAGTGAGTATAGACAACTGCTGACATGGGTATTGCTGAGAAGCATTGTGGTTGGCACTGCAGTTGTTGGAACATGGCCCTGTCAACCACAGTACTGCCCATATGCCACCAAAATACAACCCTCAATGCCTACATGCTGACCACTTCCATACAATATTGAACACACAACAACCTAACACACAGACCCCTGCATATTGTACACATGCAACAATCTATCCTGTAGATTGGGCCAGCTCGAATAATCTGTGCTCCACTGATATTACTCCTCACACTTACATGTTACTGCATTTCTACATAGGATTGTGGGGGGGGGGGCACACCTGATGACTTTAAACGTTTGCTATGACTGTACTGGTATTTCAGGTACTCTGTTGGCTTCCATTTCATTTTGTATTTTGACCTATCATGCAGACTGGAGGCATATCAGTAGACTACAGATCTTAGGTTTTATTGACCTACATTTCAGTTTCAGACTTCTTACCCTTCAGAACTAACATTCAACTGCCAGACCTGTTGCAGTCTGTCTGTGTAAGTCTGGAGGGGGGCTGTTCACCATTGCCATCAATTGGAGGCCTTAGCCCAGCCTTTCTTTATGGTCATCTACACCTGTCCTGCTGGCTGAGGCTGGTGGTAGGTATGTAAGCCTCACTGACATGCATGTGTGTGTGTCCTATGGACACACATTTGGGCCACCACATGTACTGCAGTGGGATTTGTCACCTTGTCTAGTACTGCCTAGTATGTTGACACCAGTATTTGTTATGGATTTCATGCTGCCCATGTAGGTGTCCGCTATCTGATGGCATCCCATTCAGCCACCTGATTCCCTTACATGCTCATGTCCATACCATAGATACAACTGTCAGAACATACTACTCCATTCAATAATTGATAGGAAGAGTGACTTACCTTGTGGCTGGGCCAGTATTGAGGATGGTGCTGGAGGGCTGACTGTGTTGGATACACATAGTACACTCCCTATACGTGGTAAAGCACATGTAGTGTCATGCTTGGCATCCCTTTTACTGTATGTGCAAGTCAGAGAAGTGTCATTCCCTGGGTCCCTACCATGTTAGTGTATGTGCTATGCTTTGCCTCTTTGCTGAGGTCTGGGCATACTGGGCACACCTCCTTCTGCCTACATTGGCAGGCTCAGGTAGTTCCTCCTCTGAGTCCCTCTGTGCCTGTGATGGCCTTGCCAGTGGTGGGGGGCTGTGTGGCCTTGCCCCATGCTGTTCCTGCTGCAGCTGTTTCTGCAGGATCATATTGTGTAGCATGGCACATATTATGAACATTTGTGCACATGTAGCTGGAGAGTACTGCAAGGCTGCACTGGATATGTCCAGGCAGCAGAACTGTGACTTAGGCATCCCAATCACATGCACTATTATGATTCTGGTTTGTGCGTGTGCCTCATTATGGAGTTCTTGCTTAGGTGTGTGTGCATTTCTGAAGGGTGTCATCAGCCACCGCTCCAGTGTGTAGCCAGCATCCCCCACTAGGTGGTCATATGGAATGTCCCCATTGGCAAATGACTGGTACAGCTGTGTCATATGCCAGATGTGGGAGTCGTGATAGCTTCCAGGGCTGCCAGCACACACATTCAAGATAATGCCCTGGGCATCGCACTTGACCTGGCAGTTGATGGAGGGGAAGCCCTTGCAGTTTATGTAGACCCTACCTCACTCACCGGGTAGTGCTTTGATGTGTATGTGCGTGCTGTCTGTAGCACCCACTACCTCAGTGTATTCTGCTATTTGGTGGAAGATGCATATTGCTGGTCAACGCCTCACGGGTATTGAGGAAATAAATGTGGTCATTGGCATATGCTGATATGGCATCCAAGAACTGGTGAAGTACCCTGGATGCTGATGCCTGTGATAGCCCTATGATATCCCCAGTTGCCCTTTGGAAGGTACCTGTGGCTAATGTTCTCAAGCCTACACATACCTTGGTATCCACTGGGATGGGTTCCCCTCTGTTGGTTCTGTATGTGAGGCAGGGCCAGCACAGCCCAACAATTTGCTGTAGAATGTGCCTGTCCACCCTATAGCGCTCCACTATCCCCGGCTCATGTAGCCCCTGGTAGGTTACCCTGAGTCTGTACACTGTTCTCCTCCTCCTCACTGTGAAATGGTCATCAGCATTCACATCATCACCACCCTCAGCCTCTTGAACATATTTATGTATGAAAGCAGTAGCAGCCCCTAACAATTTGTTAGTTTTGTCAGGTAAAATTTCCCCATCTATGTACACTAGTCATGTAGGGTTTGTGGGAAAAAACAGAGTGAAAGGGGTTTGTATAGTTTATAGTAGTGTGTTGGACTGGGCTGCTGCCTGTGTAATTGGCTGATTCTGATACATTTCACTTGCCAGCTATGCTAGATCTGAAGTAGTTTACTTAATTTGATCTTGAACCTGTGGGTACCGGATGCATATTGGATCCAAGCCGGCAATTTCACTAGCATCTGCTCTGAGCTCCAAGCTCCTCCCCTTTCCCATAGTACATCACCGCTGCCTTCCATCCCCTAGATCTCATTTGCCGCGGCTAGCCATACGGATCGTGATTCTGAGCTCTGAGTCTGTGAATTAGGTTGTTTTGGTATTTTAGTGTTTATTGAGTGTAGTCTTGTCAGTGTAGATTCCCTCTCTTCCTCCCCTCGCTGGTGCGTCGAGTTTTAGGCTTTTTGTGTAGTTTTAGGTAGTAAGTTAGTTTAGGGTATACTTGTCTTCCCCACCCCTCAGTGTTCTGTGTGCTTTCTGAGAGTGTTGTGAGTTGTGTGTTTAGAGAAATAGTTTTTGTCTCTATATTGGGTGTGTTCAGAGAATAGTTTTTGTCTCTGTATTGTGTTTTAGATTTCTCTAAAATCTTTGAGTTGGGAAATAGCTGATCCTAAGCCAGTCTTTAAGAGGTGCACTAAGTGTGACCACAAATTGCCACCTGCTGATGGCCACACTCTTTGCGTGATGTGTTTGGGTATAGCCCATTTGAGTACTGATTGTGCTATTTGCACGGGTTTCAACCTGCTAGACGGGCTAAGTTAGCCTTGAAAGGCCTTCTACCTGCTACAGAGGTGGCTGCTTCCTCTTCTGCTACGGTCACAGTGGTTGCTATGGCTGCCTGTCCTTCCTCTCTTGCCCTTCCTTCTCCTCACTCCCAGGCTGGGAATCATCCTCCCACTTCTAAGCCTGTGGAAGCAGAGCACAGAAAAGGCAGAGAGAAGGGGAGAGAGCACTGGTCTGAGAAGAGAAAGAGGTCCCCAGACCTTTCAGCTCCATCAGGAACTTGGGTCAAGAGTCAGTCTAGGCACCATGACTCCCTCAGCTCCGATTTCACAGATTTTCCCCAGAGCCGGAGGAGTCACGACCACCATCTAGGGACTTGGTTCCTCAACCCGCCAGGTCAGAGTCCATGGCCTCGTCACGGTCCACCCACAGCCTTTCTGAAGTCGACATGGATAAAATAATGCGGAGGTTCATTCACACACAGATCCAGATGGGAATCTTGCCAGCCCCCTCTCCCTCGGGTAGGGTTCGCTTCCTTTTTTCACTCCAATTTCTCCTTCTCCGATCCGATCTCCGAGTTCGCAGTATATGGATCCCGAAGATGGCCTTAGTTAGGAGGACGGTGCCAACAATACCTGTCTCCTCAACGCAGCTACCTGGAGCATGTTGGATCCGACCAGTTCGGATCCAAGTGGCTCTTGGAGCCGGAGCCTGGGTGTCAGATCCGAGGGACTGGAACTTTTTCCAGCGGCTCCGAAGTTGTCGGGCCAGGTCCCCCCCCCTCAGAGCTCTGTCTACTTCGGGCCCGGATCCGATTCTCACATCGGATTCGGGGAGAGAGGTTTCCTTACTGTTGGCCCAGGAAACTCGTTCTCCCTTGGTGATTGACATGATAGAAATGGTTCTCTCCACTGGATCGAGGCCCTTGACTATTTCTTCGGACTCTGCCCCAACTCCCTCTGCTTTGTGTGTGAATCCCATCATTTTACCTGAGGGACAGCCCGTGCTCGAGGATCCCCAGACGGTTCTCCCTGAGAAACAAGTGGCTTGCGAGTTCCCCCTAGAGAGCCCCACCGAAGACGTACCTTGCAAGCATACATGCAAGAGGAGGCACTTGGACTCCCCCAAGTCCCTCACCGAGGACACGGATTTGGATGACGGGGAAGATTCCCCCAGATCACCTCCCGAGGATGTCTCCTTTGGAGACATCATGGAAATCGTACACCAGTGGGGAGGTTGGTCTGCCCTAAAACCTTTCTCGGATGAATTTGTGTTCCTGGAGGCTTTCAGCATAGGCCTGTCTGCTTCCTGGGTGTCCCCTCTCGCAGATCCCGTGGTGGACTTGGTCAACTCATTGGCTTAGAAGGAGCCGGACCCTGTGGAACCAATCCCCAAATGCCCCGACAATATTTTGTGCCCCCCCTCAGACAGACCAGTGTGGAATAAAGGGTCCCCTGCAGACGCTATGGTGGTAGCAGTAGCCACCAAAAAGGAACTAGCCCACGAGAGTTCCTCGGTTCATCCCCCCTGACCGAGAGTCTAGGACGATGGACTGCCTAGCGAAGTTTGTTTATGCATCAGCGACCTTTTCCGTCACCTCACTCACATTACTAGACTACAGCGCGACCTGGTTAAGGAACTGGCTGAGTCTCCCCAAAGTCCATGTTGCAGGAAGAGACACGTTCTCCACGAGGATGGCTACTTTAACAGCGGTTTCCAACATGTCCATGCGACTCCTCTCACATGCTACTGAAGGAGTGGCTAGGGCAGCTGGGTCCAGCGTGTCCAAGAGGCATAATGCCTGGCTCATATTATGTCAGTTCACTGAACCATTCAAGGTGTTTTTTGCAAACGCCCTTTATGATTGTTCTACCCTTTTTGGTAAGACCATCTGAGACACCTTGGTCCAGAGTGAGAAAGACAGGTAGACACTGTCTGCTTTCGGAATCCACTTCTCGAACCCTCAAAGATCCTTTTCCTGGAATCAGTGAGGGCAAAAGAAGACGTGGTTCCAGAAGTCGCAGTATTCCCGGGACACTCAGAGCTCTTCTTCCCCTAGAGGCAGAGGGGGACAGGATAGACGCTGGCCTAGAGGCAGTGGGGGTCCTAGGAATTTTGAGTCTTGAGAACCATTTTTGGACAGGCCCGCTCTGCAACCCTGAGGGGTTGCCCGACTGCTCTACTCTGGAGGCAGTCAGCGGTCGCCTGTCATTGCACCTGATGACATGAAAGTCCATAACATCAGACTGTTGGGTGCTTCAAATAATTTCT
This sequence comes from Protopterus annectens, assembly GCF_019279795.1. Taxonomy (NCBI): domain Eukaryota; kingdom Metazoa; phylum Chordata; order Ceratodontiformes; family Protopteridae; genus Protopterus; species Protopterus annectens. The sequence continues at coordinate 713,059,897 of NC_056730.1, read as the reverse complement.
AGAGGATACTCAATCCCCTTTGTGGTTCCTCCCACACCTTTCAAACACCTCCCAGACGTACCACCCACACAAAGGGAAGCAGCAGCACTGGAAATTTCCAAGCTGCTGGAGAAGCGAGCCATCAAACCCGTCCCCCCAGATCAGTCCACATCGGGCATCTACTCCAGGTTCTTTTTGATACCAAAGAAAATGGGGGACTTAAGGCCCTTTCTGGACCTATGTACTCTAAACCTGTCAGTTGCCAAAGAAATGTTCTGGATAGTCACCTTACAGTCCATCATGCCATACCTGCAAGAGAGCAACTTGATGTGATCATTTGACCTCCAAGATGCCTACTATCACATAAAGATGCACAGAAGCTCCAGGAGGTTCCTCCGCTTCTGGCTAGGAGTCAATTATTACCAATTTCAAGCCCTACCCTTTGGTCTCACCACAGCCCCCAGGATGTTCACCAAAGTGATGGCAGTAGTAGCGGCTCACCTGAGGCTTCAAGGGATTCAGGTCTACCCTTACCTGGACGATTGGCTCCTTACTGCTCCCACCAAGTGTCTACTTTACCAGACCAGCGATTATTTCCTAAAGCTTGCACTCCACTTAGGGATTACAATCAATGCATCCATATCTCTTCTGAATCCTGTCCAGGTCATAGACTACATAGGGGCACGGATAGCCACACTACAGACAAAAATCTTCCTGACCACCGAGAGAGTTTGAAACCTAAAGATGCATGTTGCCTTCATCTACCGTTCTCACCTTACCTCGGCAGAATTGGTTTTGAGGGCCCTAGGTTTTATGGCAGCGACCATAATGCTTCTTCCGTGTGCCCAATTACACATGCGAGTACTACAGTAGACTCTAGTGGTGCAATGGTGCCTGTTGGATTTTCCATTGCCACATCCAGTACACCTCAGCCAAGTCTGCAGGTCGTCCCTTCTTTGGTGGATGCATTCTCTGGAAATTCTGGAGGGATGACCTTTTGTTCCAGCCCCTGTCCAAGCCACAGTGACCACGAATGGCTCCCAACTTGGGTGGTGGGACATTGTTTGGGCAGGACAGTCCAAGGCCTGTGGTCCCATATCGAGACCTGTTTGCATATAAATGTTCTGGAGATGAGGACGGTCCTTTTGGCGTTGCAGGCCTTTCATGCCTTTCTTCCTCTGGGAACCATTGAAATTCAATCAGACAACATGTCAGTGGTCTGGTATGTCAACAAACAGGAAGGCAACAGATCTTACCCCCTTTGTGGTGAGGCTATGAAAGTTTTGGAATGAACGATCTCCACCGGTCACTTTCTGACAGCAATGCACATTCCGGGATGGTCCAACATTCTATCGGACATATTAAGTCTGACTATATTGATGCCTTACGAGTGGTCTCTGAATCCTTCAGTAGCAGAGCAGATCTTTCTGGAGTGGGCTTGGCCTTGCTGCGATCTCTTCACATCTCCTTCCAACCCGAAGTGCAGCGAGTTCTTCGCTCTGAACCCCCAGCTGGGGGAGTCCCCCAGAGATGCTCTGGTCCATGCTTGGCCTCCCAGTCTTCTGTATGCTTATCCTCCTGTATCCCTTATTCTGAGGTTTTTACAGAAAGCTTGCTGACTGGGGAGCAAAGTGATCCTCATTGCCCCATTCTGGCCTCGCCAGGTATGGTTTCCCTTCCTTTGGTCTCATCTTATGGCACTACCTTGGATCTTGGATCCCATTCAGGATCTCATTTGACACCCCTCGACGGTTCCTCATCCGAGTGTGGACAGTTTAAAGCTCATAGCTTGGTTGCTCCAGTTCCCTTAATTGCTAGGACTCCTGGATTGTCTTCTTCAGTCAGGTCTATTCTGGTGGCAGCTCATAAATCCTCCACCAGGAAGGTTTATTGTAGCAAATGGAAATGTTTTTTCCTTTTGGGCTTCTCAAAGGAGTTTAGACCCTTTCACTGCTCATGTTTCAACTATTCTCGATTTTCTAGCAAATATTTTTCAACAAGGAGCTAGCTGTTCTACAATCAAATTTCAACTAGATGCCATCTGTCATTTTCATGTGCGCAAGAATTCTGCTTCTCTGGCCTCTTCCAGACTGTGTAAAGCTTGTATTAAAAGTACCTTTCTATTACGTCCTCTGGTCAAAGATCCTATTCCCCCATGGGACCTTACTATTGGTTCTTCAAGTGTTGGTCGCTCCACCATTTGAACCTGCAGCAACCACAGATCTTAAGTTTTTGTCTTGGAAAATAACTTTTCTAGTGGCTATCACCTCTGCTAAGAGGGTTTCAGAACTGCAAGCGTTGTCTGTTAGAGCTCCATACATGATTTTCCATAAGGACAGGGTTTCCCTTTGTACCAATCCTTCCTTCCTTCCTTCCTTCCTTCCAAAAATAGCATCACAGGTTAACATCAATCAAACCATCAATTTACCTGTTTTCTTTCCAAATTTTGCTAACAAAATGGAATACAGACTTCACTTGAATGTTCATAGACAATTACAGTTCTATTTACGCAGGACTAGAACCTTTCGCAAATCCGATCAATTGTTTGTGTCCTTCTCTAAACCCTTTTTGGGTAAACCTATCTCCAAGGTCAACATCACTAGGTGGATCTCCTAGTGCATCCTTCAGATCTATAATGATAAGGGTTTGTCTCCTCCGGGTCAGGTGAAAGCTCATTTGACTAGGTTCATGGCTACTTCTGCGGCCTTTTGGTCAAGAGTCTCACTGGATGATATTTGTTCTGCGGCTACTTGGTCCTCATCTCATACCTTTATTTCTCACTACAAATTGGATTCGATGTCTAGAAGGAGAGTATTCTTTGGTTCCGCGGTGCTCCAGAATGTCCTTCCTTGAGGGCCACCCAGGTATTTTAGTAGCTGGGGACTCTGTCCCACAGGTTGAAGATCAAATGAAGTAAACTACTTCGGATAAAGAAGTTATGTACTTACCATAACATTCCATCTGAGTAGTTCTACTTCATTTGTCTTCAACCATCCCTCCCTTCATCCTTCCCCCTGGCCTTATGGACAGCTTTTTAGCTGGTTTTAGGTGTGTAAGGTGTTTTTTGAGGTCGGGTTCTCAGTGTAAGTTGCAGCAAACTCGATCTTGGGGATGGAAGGCAGTGGTGGTATATTATGGATAAGGGGTGGAGCTTGGAGCTCAGAGCAGATGCTAGTGAAATTTCCGGCTCGGATCCAATATGGATCCGGTACCCACAGGTTGAAGACAAATGAAGTAGAACTACTCAGATGGAACGTTATGGTGAGTACATAACTTCTTTTTCTCCTTGATGCCTTCCTACTGCTGTTTTCCCTTCATTGCCTTCTGGTTTAAGCCCCGAGGCACACCACACATACCCATTGCTCACATGTGAACAGAGCTGCTATTTCCTGCTTTTTTTTTTTTTTTTTTTTTTTTTTTTAAACCCGGTGCACGTCACGCACACCCGTTTAAGCAGGGAAAACAGTGCTCAACAATGTGAGACACACCCCCTTCCTTAGCTCTGCTTAGCTAAGACAAACACGGGTCACAGGGCTCC
>NC_056730.1:711943880-712076380 GCF_019279795.1 Protopterus annectens | reverse complement strand
CACTGTACTGCTGGGCTGGCCAGTGCTAGCCTTTTTTTCTATTCTGTAACTTTGTTACAGCCCTGAGTGGACAAAGCAGCAAGACCAAAGGACTGAACATTCTTGGAATGGAGAAGCCAGATAGTAGAATTAGTGACAAAGCGAAAAATAATTTAAAGACCCCAAGCTAGGGACACTTTAAATTCTGGCACTAGTAAAAAGACGTTATTTACTCACCATAATGTTCCATCTGTGTTGTCTGTTTCAGTCTTCATCAAACCTGTGGGTCTCAATTCTGAGCTCGGAACCGACACAGCCATCAGCAAGCTTAGGATCTAAAGATAGAGCTCCTCCCACCCTACCCATAGTGTTTAGCTCCTCAGACACCTCAGATAGAGTTTGCTGCAAATTTTATAAATAACAAAATTCCACTCAAAAAGAAACAAAGCATAAAAGTTGTCCAAAATCTCAGAGGAACAAAAGGTTCCCAGTACAATCCATCAGGTCCTTCAGAGATAAGGAAGAGGGAGGGGGGGGGGGTTGATGAAGACTGAAGCAGGCAATAAAGATGGAACGTCATGTTGAGTACATAACTTCTTTATCTGATGTTGTCTGTGCAGTCTTCATCAAACCTGTAGGATAGAGTCCTCAGCTACACAGATACGGGTGGCCTTATGGAAAGATATTCCAGAGTACTGCAGAACCAAAGGCAGCCCTGTTCCTAGATATGATGTCAAGCTTGTAATGTGAAATGCAAGTGTGGGAGTTCGCCGATGATGCAGCTGCATAAACATCTTCTAAAGAAACCCTAGATCAGAAAGCCTGAGAAGTGGCAACAGATCTCGTGGAATGAGCTCTGCCTGGTTAAGGTAGGGGAAAATTATTCAAGGAATACAAGGAATACACATGAATAATACAGCTTGTTTGCCAACGAGCAATAGTAGCTTGAACAACTGCTTTCCCTTTTCTGGAATCTGAGAAAGCAACAAACAACTGATCAGACTTCCTGAAAGATTTTGTCCTATCCAAATAGGATCACAATTGTCTATGGACATCCAAAAGATGCAACATATATTCACCCTTATTTTGAAAGTTTGGAAAAAATACAGGAAGATTAACAGTATTGACTGACGCAACCTTTGGTAAGAAAGAGGGGTTAGGGTTACTACATAAAAAAACTCTGTCTTTATGGAAAATACGAGAAGGGGGTTTGGAAGAAAGCACTTGAAGTTCAGAAACCCTCTTGACCAAAGTAATGGCCACTAAAAAGGCTGTTTTTTAGGACAGGAATTTCAAATCAGCCTTAGCAGTGGGTTCAAAGGGGGTAAAGTTAAGGCTTGTAGAACTAGCATAAGATCCCATGCAAGAGTAGGATCCCTGACAGGAGGTCATTGAAGAAAGTACCTTTGAGAAAGGCTTTGCAAAGTCTGGAAGAAGCCAAAGACATATCATTCGCTCCGATGTGAAAATTAGAAATGGCTGCTAACTGAACTTTGACGGTAGAGAAACTGGCCCTCGAATTGAAAAGACCAGCCAAAAAATCCAAGACTGCCAAAATGGGCATTGCAAGCAGATTAATGTGATGCTGCTGGGTCCAGATGGAAAACCTTTTCCACTTGTTTTTATAAATTTTCCAAGTAGAAGACTTATCAGCAGAAATGATAATCTTCTGGACAGGGGAAGCAAGCCTGGATTGTCTAGCCATCATGAGAATTGGAGAAACCATGGAGGAAATTGGCCCTGAGGGGTGAGAGAGAAGGTCCGGATGTGGTTCCAAGGCCCAGGGAGGGCAAATTAGGTGAGACCAAAAAAAGGTGAACCAAACTTCTCAAGGCCAAAGAGGGGCAATGAGAATCACTTTGCTCTTCAAGAAATTTGGGAATTAGGGGGACAGGTATAAAGTAGACCGGGAGGCCAAGTATAGACTAGAGCATCTCTTGGTGACTGTCCCTGTGGGGGGACCAGGGCCAAGTACCTGCTGCACTTGTTGTAAGGGGAGGCAAAAAGGTCGCAGCAGGGTTGACCCCCATCTGAAGAAGATCTGGTTTGCCACTGACTGATTCAGAGGCCACTCGTGAGGCATCAGGAGAAACCTGCTCAGCTTGTCAAACAATATGCTGTTCACCCCAGGAATGTGTATTGTAACTAGAAAGCGGCAGGTAGAGACAGCCCACTGCTACACACTCATTGCTTCTCGACAATGGGGGTAGGACTTGGTTAAGCCTTTTTTATTGAGATACCATACAACAGACATGTTGTTGGTCTGAATCACAATTGTCCCCAGAGGAAGAAGGGAGTGAAGGGCTTGTAATGTTAAAAAAACTGCCCTCATCTCTAGGACACTGATATGCAGATTGGTCTCTTGGGGAGTCCATGTGCTTTGGACTATCCTTCTCAGGTAATGCCCCCCCCCCCCCACCCCAGCTGGGAGGCATCCATGGTCAACATGGCAACAGGGGTGGGAAGAATGAAAGGTCAACCCTGAGATACATCTGGATCATGAGGCCACCACAAAAAAAGAAGTTAGGTACTCACCATAACATTGCATGTGAGTTGTTCATCTCGCCTTCATTCTTACTAATGGGGTTTGGAGCCAATCCTCTGCTCCGACTCGGCCAACTACAAAGCTTAAGGTCTTCAATCAGCTCAAGGCCAACTCCCTATTCCATGATGCACCTTATGGTACCTCAGATCTTGTTTGCTACCTCAGAAAATACCATATGCCATTCAACACCTCCTTAGGTAAGAAAACCATAGAAAGGACAATCAGACCATGATAAAACAATTCTCAGTCCTCGAGAAAGCCTGGAGGGGGTAGGTGTGTGGGATGTAAGAATGAAGGTGAGATGAACAACTCACATGGAACGTTATGGTGAGCACATAACTTCTTTATGTGAAGTTGTTCTATCTCGCCGTTCATTCTTACTGACGGGTAGTGTCCCAAGCACCATCTTTCTCAGGTGGCTCATGGGAGTGTATTTCTCAGGACAGTGGAACCAAAGGAAGCCCTGTCCCTGTAGGCCCTATCTACTTTGTAATGAATAATAAAGGTATGAGGCTTTGACCAAGTGGCTGCTGCACAAACATTATCTATTGGTAGCCTGACAGTAAAGGCTGAAGACGTGGAAACAGCTCTAGTTGAATGGGCCTTTATTTTGTTTTGCAGTGGTGTATTGGCTGATGAATAAGTAAAGGTGATGCAATCTGATAGCCATTTCAACAGAGTGGTTTTTGCTACAGAGCTGCCTTTTCTGGACTCTGAAAAGGAAACAAAGAGCTGCTCAGATTTTCTAAATTCTTTGGTTCTATCCAGGTAGAATCGAAGTTGTCTGTGAGCATAAAGTTTATGCAGCATATACTCAAAGTTATTGGTATGTTTGGGGGGGAAATGGTAATTCTATTGTTTGGTTAAGATTATCCTCGGTACAAACTTTAGGTAAGAATAATAGATTAGTTCGTAGGGAAACTATCAGTATGAAAAATCAAATACGGGGGTTTAACAGACAAGATCTGAAACTCTTTGAGCAGATATGATGGCTACTAAGAAAATGGTTTTCCAAGGCAAACATTTCAATTCGCATGGAGAAGCTAGTTCAAATGGTGGAAGAATGATGCATGAAAGCATAAAATTCAAATTCCAAGGGTGTATAAGGGGATTTGACGGGTGGTCTAAGGTGAAAAGTTCCCTTGAGAAAGGCTTTGGAATACCTTATGTGACATTACATTAATCCCTAACCACCAAGATGAAAATTAGAGATCACCGCAAGCTGCACATGAATGGTGGCTGCAGCCACTCTCTTGTTGAAAAGTATAGTGAAAACTTCCAGGATGGAGGAAATCAGGGCTAGGTAAGGGTCAATGTTATTCTGAGAAACCCATATCGAAAATCTCTTCCCTTTGCTGAGGTATAATTTTCTAGTAGAAGATTTATGAGAAGACATTAAAATATGTTGTGTTTCAGTTGAGAGGTTATGTAACCTAGCTATGTTGAGAATTGGAGCAGCCAAGCTGTCAATTTCAGGGACTGAAGAAAGGGATGAAGAGCCCCCGACGACTGCATCAGGAGATCTGGAACTGGGTACAGAATCCAAGGCTCTTCCAATAGATGAGGTTGAAGAAAGGGGAACCAAATCTGAGGAGGCCAGTAGGGGGCTATTAGAATGATGGTCTTTCCCAGGGCTTTGGCTTTCTATAATACTTTGGGTATCAGGGGTATTGGTGGGAAGGTATAAAGGAGAACCGGGAGCCAATCGTGTAAGAGGGCATCCCTTGGGGCATCTCCCAGAGGAGGGAATTAGGATAAAGTAGTGTCTGCATTTTATATTTATGGGGGATGCAAAGAGACTGCAGCAAGGCTGGCCCCATCTGCAAAATATTCTTTCTGCTATTTCTTCCTTGAGGGACTACTCGTGAGGCAACAAAATTGCCCTGCTAAGTTTGTCTGCTATCACGTTGGATTTCCCTGGGATGTGCATTGCTATCAGAAAGCAGTGGGTGGAGGTAGCCCACTGCCATACTCTTAGGACCTCTCGACAAAGGGGCTAAGACCTGGTTCCTCCTTGTTTATGTACCAGACCACTGACATGTTGTCTGTCTGAATTGCAATTGTCCCCAGAGGAACAGAGTCCTGAAAATACTGCAACACCAGGAGTACATCTCCAGGACATTGATATGCAGATGCGTCTCTAGTTCATTCCATGCGCCTTGGGCTGTTCTTCCCTGAAAATGCCCTCCCCACCTGATCAGGGAACCGTCCATGGTCACAGTGGCCAACGCTGAGGGTAGGATAACGGGATGACCTATCATTACTTGAGAGGGCAACCACCACCGAAGATCCGTTTTGCAGGAGTTTGTTAAAGCAATCAGATGTGACACTGGAAGTTTTTGATAGGACTATTGCATGAACAGGAGCCATTGCAGAATCCACATGTGCATACGACCCAAGGGAATTGCTATGATTGCAGCCGCCATCGTCCCCAACAATTTTAGGAGATCTGAGGCTGGGACCTTGTCTTTCGATAGGAGGTTTAGAATTTGCTGTCAAAGTACAGATACCCTTTCTGAAAGAAGTTTTAAAGTGGTGGTGGTGGTGTCTAAATCTGCTCCTATAAAAACAATATATAGTGATGGCGACAAGGCAGATTTTTCTGAGTTTATGGTAATCCCCAATTGGCTGCAAAGGTTCAACGTGGTTTCCTTGGCTTGTATGAGTGGATGCCTGGTGGTGGCGGTGAGGAGCCAAGTGTCTAAGTACTGAAACACCTGGAATCCCAAACATCTCAGGTGAGTCGTGACCACTGCCATGCATTTGGTGAACACTCTGGAGGCTGTAGTGAGACCAAAGGGCAGGGCTCGAAACTGGTAGTGACTGGGTCCCAGCCGAAAGTGCAGATGATCCCTGGATGATCTGGCCATTTTTATATGGTAGTACACATCCTGGAGATCTATCAAGCACATCCAATTGTCTTTCCCTAAAAAGGGAAGTATCGACTGTAGCATGATCATCTGGAACTTCTTTTTGACAGAACTGTTTAGCCTGCTGAGGTCCAAAATGGGTCTCCAGTCCCTTTTTTCTTCGGAACTAAAAAGAATCTTGTGTAAGTTCCGGATCATATCTGGTCTGCGGGGACCAGTTAGATGACTCTTTTTCTAGCAACCTTTGAACCTCTATGGTTGCTTGCTCCCTGTAACTGTGTGGAACGTCCGGGATTTTTGTTATTAAGGGTGGTGGAGTGGCAAAGGGAATAAAGTATCCTCTGGATATGATGCTTTGTACCCGGCTGTCTTTTGTTATTTTTAGCCAGGTGTCTGAGTACAAAGATAAGCGACCCCAGACTGTCTGCAGAGTTGGACAGTCGGGCCTCCTTTCAGGAGCGCTGGTAGGGCTTCTCAAAGAACTGATCTCTGTTGCCCTGATTCTGCAGACCCCCTCTGCCATGAAGGTGGCGTCTTCCATTATTACCCCTTCCCCTGCCCCTGGAAGGGGTTCACCATGTGTGTTCTGAAAGGATCCTTGGGCTTTTAGGAACTACATCTTTCCTCCATTCTGACCTTTGGGGTAGGGTCTAGTAGGGGTGGAAAAACGGACTCCGACGGTAGACAGAGTCTATCCTTCTTGCTCACACCTGGTAAGAGTTTCCTTTACTTTGGGCCCGAAAAGAGATGAGCCATCAAAAGGGGTGTTCACAAAGGATGACTTAAAGGGCTCTGCAAAGGAACATAAGTGCATCCAGGAGTGTCTGCTAAGAGCAATTCCTGTACCCACTGCCCTACTCGTTCCATCAGCTGCATATGAGATCAGATGTATGGAAAAGTTTACCACGGAATTAAGAGTAGCAGGCTGGGAAGCAACCTTCTCTGACACTCCCTCAGCTACCGCACCCTGTACAGCATCTCCAAGGTCTTTTAGGAGATTTCTTTGCACTCTCAGAAATGTGTGAGGTAGTTCAGTGATCACATGGCAAAAGTCGCTTAACTAAACGTGCTCTTTCCGTTTCTATCCATGATCCTAGAATCTCTTTTAGAATGATGGACAGATAAAGAAGTTTCCGAAATCTCCTTTTTTCTGGCTGCCGCCACCACCACCACCATGGCATCAACAGGCACTCCCTACGTGAGAAAGGTCTTGTCTTGGGGAGAAGTTATATATTTATTAGGCCTCCTAGGGACAGGCTCCATGGTGTCCGGAGACTCCCACACCCTTCATGAGACCAGCTCCATAAGGGCAGAGACACCCAAGATGTGGAGGGCTGAGACCCAAAAGCCTTCAGCAGAAATGACTCATCATCAGTAGGGCTGATGGGTTTTCCAGCCACCCCTCTGCTTAAGAATTTCCAAGATATCTGCAAAAGAGATCCTCCGAGGGGGACCATAGGGACCCTTCTGACTCATCTAAGTCAGTGTCAGATTCCTGCGGGGAGTCCAGATGCTTCCTCTTGCATAGCTGCTTCCTGGGAACTTCAGTAGTGGGAGCTTCTGGTGAGGTCTCGGAAGAGCAGGGTCCACCCTGTGCAGCTTCCTGAGGCTCAGCGTCTCTACGCTTTAAAGGGATCTGTAAGGCAGAAGAAAACACAGGCACTTTCAGGGAGGAGGCAGTTGGTCCTGAAGTTGCGGATGTCCTGGCCAACATTACTCTCCTCATAACATTGAAGGCACCTCTGCCCCAATTAGAAGGAACTCCTGCATCAAAAGAAGCAGGTAACTCCCTCGGTACCAGCACAGTGGGCTCCGATCCAGAGGTAAGCACCAAACTCATCCGTGTTGAGGCCCCAAGAGGCAAAGTTGGAACCGAAAGATCGGTTCGACTGTCCTTCCCGGACTTGACCGGCGAGTGATGACTCCTAGACTCCTTGATCAGCACCGAGGGAGTCCAAGTAGTTGGTGCCGATGGCAATGGAACAGGTGTCGTCTCCGAAGGTTCCACGATCATCAATTCCATCTCCTCCGGCTCTGAAGGTCCGACCTGGCTTGGAGGAGGAACAGAAGTAGAAGGAGGTACAGCTATCGGTTCGAAAGCCGCTTGGGTCAGACCCAATAATTTAGCAAGTGCTAGTGTCTGTAACAACTTCTGCACCCCACGATCCACATCCAAATCTGACAGACTTCTCAAGGACCGAGATGAGGGGATCGATGACGCCACCGATTGCTAAATTGATTTCAACACTGCAGAGACTGGTTCCAGGACTGGGGACCAGCTCTGAAAAGCTACAACACTTGGCTCTGAGGTCTGTGGAGCCGGCGTTAATAATTTTTCAGCTGATTTTGGAGCACAATGTCTAGGCTCCATGGATGCCAAATTTGAAAATTTGGTAGATTTTGATGTTTTATCTTGATCGTCTTTGTCCAAAGAGTCCTGAAAAGAGGATTTCAGTAATCCCCTATCAATCATTTTTCTCTTCCTTTCCTGTAGAACACGGCTACTGAAAGAATAGCAGATGGAGCAGTTCTCCTGTAGGTGCAAAGCACCCAAGCAATAAACACAAATAACGGCACCATCAGTCACGGACATTTTTTTGCCCACACTTAGGGCATTTCTTGAACCCAGATTTGGGTTGTTTTTTTTTTTTTTCCTTGATCAGCCATAGCATATACTGACAGACAACCAACAAATGTACGCAAGGCCTACAAGGAGAAACAAAACGCCTAGAAAAATCTAGAATATCTATCACGAAAAAAAGTTAGTAATAAGAAAAAATCTGCCCAGTAAGAAAAAAGGGTTAACACTATATAGCAGTTTCTGATAAACAACTGTCCTAAATGTGGACTTCCAAAAAGTAAACTAGCCCTAAATTAAACAGGCTCTATAAGTCCAAACAACATACACATGCACACACTAGTATAATAAGTTGAGCAGATTGTTTCTAATCTAAATATTTTAAATGCTAATTTCTCTTCAAATTCTGAATTTTTAAGCACACCTAATATGTAAACACACAAGGATATGAAGGGAAAGGGAGATAATAAAGGCCTAATAAAACAACGGCCACAAGAGCATCTAAAATAAACCTCAAATATAGCATAAATAGTTCTGCAAAAGCCTAAAGTATTACTAAATGGAAAGGAAACCTATAAAACTACAAATTCAAACCCTATAAAAGAAATATAGTAATCAAAAAATTTCTACTGGCCCAAGCTGTGAAGTATCCTCTGATCTATTGCATTGGCAAACTAAATCTGAGGTAACACAAGGTGTATCATTGGCTAGGGAGTTGGCCTCGAGCTGACTGAAGACTTGAGCTTTGTAGTTGGCCAAGTCGGAGCAGAGGATCAGCTCCGAACCCCATCAGTAAGAATGAATGGTGAGATAGAACTTCACATAGAGAATTCCTGCATACCCGATACAGTGTGATAGAGAATTCCTGCACACCCGATACAGTGTGACAGGATGATTGAGGGGATGATGCAGGAGGGACCATTAAACAGACAGTGTCCACTGGAGAATTCTCATATGTAAGCGAGCCACTGGTAGTAATGGCCGGTGGAAGAAGGGCAAGGGTTTTGGTGTGTCCAAGCGGGTTACTATAAAATATATCATCTGCAGGGGTTGCAATTGTGATTTCTGGAGGTTTATGGTGATCCCTAATGTCTGGGGCAAGTTGTATGAAACAATACCTGGCCTGGATCAGCAGATACCTGGTTGGTGCGACTAGGAGACAGTTGTCCAGGTAAGGAAATGCATGGAATCTGTGCAGTCGGAGGTGAGCTGCAACCACTGCCATGCATTTGGTGAACACCCCGGGGGCTGTAGTGAAACCAAATGGAAGCATGCGGAATTGGTAGTGACTGGCTCCCTGCCTGAAATGGAGAAATCTTCTGGAGCATCTGTTCATTTTGATATGATAGACCTGAAAGATGCATACTATCAAGCACATCCAGTCATCCTTTTGTAAAAAGGGAAGGATGGACTGAACCATGACCATCCAGCTTTGTGTGCCTCAATGACTTGTTCAGATAAGTCAGGTCTAATATGGGCCTGAGGTCCCCTGTTTTCTTTGGAACTAAAAAGAATTGGAACTAGATCCCTGATTCATGCTGGTCTGAGGGGACCTCTTGGATGACTCTTTTTTGGAGCAACTTTACAATTTCCAAAGTTGCCGCCTCCCTCTGATTGGGTGGACATTGGGGAGGTGGTGTTTGGACTTTGGGGGATTTAAAAAGGGTATGGAGTAACCTCTGGATATAACACCTTGCACACAATGGTCGTTCATGATGGCTAACCAGATGTCTAGGTGCAACGAGCATCATCCCCTGACTGCCTCCAGACAGGGACAGTTGGGCAACACCTCATGGATATTGTAAGGATTTCTCCGAGGGAGAATCCTGAGACCCCTGATTCAGTGGACCCCCTCTGCCCCAAAGGAGGAGTCTACCATTGGAATTATTCCCCCTGCTGCCCCTAGGGGAAAAATTTTCCTGTCCTGGAAAGGACCCTGGGATTTTCTAAATCACGTCTTTCCCCCACACTGATTCCTGGAGAAGGACCTTTATGGAGTCGAGAAGCGGATCCTGTCGGCAAGACAGGGTATTTCAGTCTTTCTTGCTATAGGACAGTGTGTCACATACAGTCAGTCCAAAAAGAGGAGGAATCAAAGGAGGGCATTGACAAAGGACACTTTAGAAGGTTTAGCGAAATCACATAGCCACATCCAGGCGTGGCACCGAATAGCAATGCTGGAAGAGGTGCCCTCAACAGCATGAGAGATAAGCCTCATGGACACACTGGAAATGGACTGTAGAGTGGCCATATGGGAGGTAAAGGAAGTCTGATCCTCTGGTATCATGGACTCAGGACCAGAACTAGAGAGTTCCTCAAGTAAATCCCTCTGTAGTCTGGTGAAATGGGCTAGGAAATTCAATGCTCTAAAAGCAGTGGAAGAAGCGCAGACCCTTTTCCCAAACCTGTACTGGTCATTCCACTAACAAGGGAGTCCAGGGCTAGCTCTTTCTTGGTGGCCACCGCCACCACCATGGCATGTATTGGAATGCCCTTTGTCCAGTGAGACCTATCCAAGGGGGCACTAAGAATCTTGTCTGCTCTTTTCGGTATAGGTTCTGTAGCATCTGGTTCCTTCCAAGCACATGCAGATACCAAGTCCATGACAGGATCTGCAGGGGGGACACCCAGGATGTAGATGGGCCAGTCCCAAAGGCCTCCAAGAACACAGACTCATCCAAGGTGGGCTTTGGGGCAAGCCAACCACCTCTCTGACAAAAAATCTCTAATATGTCTCCAAATGAGACATCAGGTAAAGATCTGGGGGACCCATCCCCTTCATCGAAATCTGTGTCCATCATGACAAACTCCTCTGGGGAATCTGGGTGCCTCCTTTTGCACCTTCTCTTCTGAGGAACCTCCTCAGTGAGATGCTCAGGAGAGGTGTCGGCAGAGGTTTGAGCTTCCCTGGGTAGAAGAGATTGGAGGCTCTGTGGAATCGTCTGTCCCGGTGGCAGAAGAGAGGTCTGTGACATGGAACCCAAGATGAGAAGGGGAGAATAGAAAACGGTAGGTGCCGGAGTTCTCCTAGGGTCGGAGAGGACCCTTCTCCAAAACCATGAAGGAAGAAGGACTTCCGAAGTCTCGAGGACAATCACCCCATCCCAAGGGATCAGGAGCAGGTTACCCCCAGCCACCAACAGCTCTCTGCCCTGAGGGGGCAGTCAGCGCCGAGCTGTTGAACGCCAAGTCACAAAGGGGAAGCAACAACTCCAAAAACTTCAGAGTGGAAGTCATACCCCAGACTCAACATCTAGGCTTTGGTTCTGAAACATGCTCAGCCTCGACACAGTCGAAACCAAGTGAGTCAAAGAAGCAGTCAGACTCGAAGGCAGAACTATCGGGGCCAATAGAATGGCAAAAGGGTCCAAAGTTTCTGGGAGATCCGAAATAATAGGCCAGATCAGAGAAGGAAGAAATGATCCTACAAGGGGAGGTTCTGCTCACAGAACCTGTCTGAGACAGAGCTGACAGGTCCCCCATCTGGATCTGTGTGCAGACAAACTTCCTCTTCAATCTGTCTAGCTCATTCTCTGGAAGACTCCAAGATGACCTAATAAAAGCAGATACAGAGGGGGTTCTGAAGTGCCTGGGTGATACAAACCTAGCAGACAGACTTGGTGCCGATGGCTCCGGCCCCGAAAGGGCATGGAGCAGAGAAGAAGAGACCGGTGTCGAAGCAGGGGAGCTGTGCTCTGATGGTCTCGGGGCCTTCCTAGGAGGCTCCGACTTCGAAGACGTGGGGGGGTCTGGGGACCTTTTTTTATGGTCCCTGGCCTCCTTACATTTCTAAACAATGGGTTAAAGCCCCTGAAACTGAAACTAGAGCAGGAGAAGGGAGAGGAATAAGACCCCTGAGAACAAGTTTATTGCATCTATCTGTAAGGGACCGAGGGAGAAAAGCCTTGCAAATAGAGTAATCCACTTGAAGGTGGGCAGGACCCAAACAGTAAACGCACTCTCTGTGGGCATCAGATAGAGGGATCTAGTGTCCACAAGAAGTCCATTTCTTGAAACCCACTGGCTTGTCAGATATTTCTGACAGTGTAAAAATAAAAGAAACAGCAGGAAGGAAAGAGAAAAAGGTTGTGACGACCATGTGCCAAGGACTTCATACACGCACTAAACTAACAACCTAACTTTTTTTTGGTTACAGTAAAAGAAAAGCATAGGAGAAAAAGATAAGGAGGAAAAACAGTGAAAAGAAGAAATTTTAGTCACGACTACTAGCTGAGGGGCTCTAACAGATGTGATGATTTAGCTGGGCGTGGCAAACAAGATCTGATGTATCTCAGATGAGCTAGGCAGTATGGGTAGGGTGAGAGGAGCTCAAGTTTCGGATCCTAAGCTTGCTGATGGCCGTGTAGGTTCTGAGCTCGGAATAGAGACCTACAGGTTTAATGAAGACTGTACAAACAACATCAGATCTTATAATTTTTCAAAATGATTTCCATTTTCTAGAAGGACAGAGTAACATGTTGAAAAAACATTAGGGGCATGCCTTCAAAATGGGGACAATTGAGAGGTATCCCCTCAAACCAGCTCCTCTAGCACCTGAATTGGCTGGATCTCGGATCCCCAGGCTATAGTCAGGACTTCAACCTTTTGTGCCACGAATACACATCAGGCAGTTTTTTTTAAATATAATTTCTGACTTAGAAATACTTGCAATAAACTCCAGAGTACCTTCACTCAGCCACAGAATTTTGTTCTGACTCATAGCAGAAGACAGCCAAATTCTATGGAGCTTATAAAGCACCAAGATCTTTCAGAGACATAAATCTTTTGAGAAGGAATGATGGAATACAAAACAATACAGTGCACTGTCACATTCATAAGGCTACATTTACTGTCGCACTAAAGCCAAATGCACACTTCACATCTGACACATCAAGCCTAGTCACATTCTTTTACGTGATGTAACCCTAACAAAGAAGACCACTGTAAGCCAACTTGCAAAAAAAGCCAGGTAAGCAACAGGTACACTGGGGTGAGTAATATAGAACTCAAATGAGATCTGGAGGTGTGGGCAATTACTTTACCAAAAGGTAAACAAGAAATAACAAAAAACAATAAAAAAGCAAGATGCAAGGTGTGTGTTTTACCAAGTTGAATAGAAGAAGTAAGCATGTATTTTATTATGTATAGTGTTAGTGGTACCTCTTTAAAAAGAATGCATGCTTCTTGAAACCATTCTGTATGTGGGCTGACAGGATGGAAGCAACACAAAAGAGGAAACTGAAATGGTAAAAAAGAAAAAAAAAATGCCAAAGAGCACAGTCACAATCTGGATAAACTTTAATTTAATTAATTTTAATTTAATTCAGCTACTATTGAAGACCTTCTCTTTTGGCTATCCTCAACCTACCAACAATAAACCATCATTTTGGGAGATTTCAATAAAGACTGGACCTCCTATGACACCACTAGCCCTTCTAACTTTATAAACCTACACGGTTTCTTTCAGCTCATTCAGGAACCTATCAGAATAGATAAAACATCTAACAGACACTCTATATTAGACTGGACTCCCTCAAACAGATCTCCCACATTTCTCCAAACAGGATGTCTACCCGACAGTATCAGTGACCACATACCCACTTACTTGCTTAGAAATACTCTTAGCCCACATAGACAATCA
This sequence comes from Protopterus annectens, assembly GCF_019279795.1. Lineage (NCBI taxonomy): Eukaryota > Metazoa > Chordata > Ceratodontiformes > Protopteridae > Protopterus > Protopterus annectens. The sequence continues at coordinate 712,062,767 of NC_056730.1, read as the reverse complement.
ATTTATCATCTAATTCGTAATAAAAACAAATTTAATACCCAAACATTTCATTCTCTACTCCAACAAATAAATTGGTCTTCATTAATAACCTTACCTTTAGATTCTGCTGTACAATACTTTAACACTACCTTTCTGGACATCTTAAACAGCCTAGCCCCTTGCAAATCTGCTAGGACAAAAAAAGCACCATTCACCATGGCTAATAGATAACACTAAAGATCTCTTAAAACAAAGGGATAAGGCATGAGTACACTGGCTAAAAAACAAAAATCGTATCAATCTACAACTCTACAAACAGCTAAATCTCAAACAAAAAATGACAAAAATGTATTACACTACTTCACAACAAAACCACCAAAACAACCCCCAAAAAGTCTGATCCTCTATTAAGAAACTCCTGCAACCTGGCAACACTACTACCCCTACACCAACTACATTTCCCTCAAAGCACAGTATTTCAATACAGTTTAATTCTTTCTTTATCAACTCAATACATTATGTCATCAAATGTAACAATAACACATCTCTCAAAATCCCAGCCATCAATACTTGTACTGAAAATACCTTCTCCTTTACAACTGTTCCAACTTGCACTGTTAAAAAAAAACTCCTTAAAACACTCAAACCTACTAGCCTATCTGGAGAGATCTCCCTTCAGAATTCCTAAAACCTGCTGCAGATGCCATTGCATACCCTACATCAATCCTCGTCAGCCACTCTATCACCGAAAACTATGTCCCTTTACTCTGGAAAATCTCTTATATCACACCTCTGCATAAAGGAGGTAAATCCATAGAACTTGCAAACTACAGACCCATCGCCATCCTTTCTCCCCTCTCTAAAATACTTGAAAAATGTATCCATACCCAATTTTTAAATCATCTACAACTTCCTCTCTCATACACATGTTTTTTGCCCACATCATAGCACCACAACTGCCCTCCTCAGCTTTACCAACATTGTAAACCATTACAGAAATCATAACAGACGTGTTTCTGCCATCTTTCTAGACCTTTCTAAGGCCTCTGATACTGTTTCACACCAAAACCTACTGTCAGAACTGGCTACCCTAAACATTAGTCACTCCATCCTAGCATGGTTCTATAGTTATCTAACCAGGTGGCAACAAGCTGCTTGGTGGAATCAGGAGCTATCATCTTTACTCTCTGATAACATTGGAGTCCCTTCAAGGTTCTATACTAGCCCCCCTGCTTTTTAATATATTCACTAGCAAACTGCATAAATCCATTCCACTTGCCTCAGTTATCCAATATGCAGATGACTCTACCATCTTATGTAATCCATCCTCTCTCAGACAACTACAGGACATCACACAACAATCTTTCTTGGAAGTTGAACATTGGCTAAACAAAGCTAAACTTACACTAAACCCAAACAAAACCAAGCCTATGCTATTTCTCACAGCCATATCTACCATACCCTCAACCTCTTTTCATATACATTCCTCAAACAACACAATTACTACTGCCATCTCCTAAACCAAACTACTAGGTGTAACTACTGACAACAAACTAAAATTTGATATTCATCTATCTGAATCCATTAAAAACTCACATCAAACTTGGCTCTCTGTACTGCATTAAGTCATTTTTGACAAATCAAGCCAGATTTGCATATCTAAAACTCACCTCCTATCCACTCTACTTTATGCCACCCCCATATTTACCTTATTTAGCAAAACTGAAGCTTCCAAACTTGAATCCTGCTATAATTAAATTGCCAAGTTTGCTACAAATTCCCCACATAGGTCACATCATTGCTCCTATGTCAATTAAAAAGGCTAAAATTCCCTCAATATCTTACCTATACCCAACTTATTCTCACCCACCACTTAGTTTATCAGCCTGACAGAACCCCGGCCTTGCAACAATTACTCCAACCATATGTTAATACTCGACAAATGTTTCTACATACAAAACCCTTCTACAAGTCTCCAAAAGTAATAACAAGGCTGGAGATTCACTTTACTCTCATCATATTTCCAAAACCTGGAACACAATTCCGCAAAATATTTTAAACACTACTAATCCAATTCAATTCAAGAAACAGTTAAAAGACCACCTATACAGTAGATGGATTTGTTCTTGTATCAATCCAGGTTACCCCCCCCCCCAGATCAATAGCTTTTTAATGACCCATTTCTAACTTTATCAGAATTCTTTTTCATCCTCATCTATTTTCCTCTTTCTCTGTCCATACTAAACTGACTAATATATATTTATTTAAAAAAAATGTCTACACTCTGTAAACAATGCATATGATACCATTCTATTATCTTAATGTTTATTTTCAATGTTAATGTATAGTTGTATTTCTCTTATTTTTTAATGCATCTTTTGCTGTATATTAATGTTAATTGTATTTGTGGAGCTTTTCTCCACGGGACTCCGCTGAAAACGGGCTTATACCCAGACAGACTATCCCAGTAAACAAATGTAAATAAGTTTGCATGGTTAAGCACTTTCATTTGACATTAGCTCACAAACTTCATCAGAACATAATAATTCACTATAGATTTTCATTAAATTGGGTAGAGTTCGAAAGACATGCATGTGTAAATGGGCGTGCCTTCGTTGAAGGTTGGGCGTCGAGCTGGCACCTCAGCATTTTGTAAAAATCTACTGCCAATCATTAGCGGACCGGAGTTCTGCTGTGGCGACCCCTTACCGGGAAAAGCCGAAAGACAAACAACAACTTTGTCTAATTAGAAATGAAATCAATTAACCAATCACTTCCCATACTAATCATTCCTCTCATAAATATTCATATAAAACTGTAAAATACCATAAATACATTAAAAAATATGGAAATATGGATGCACTACAAATGAAATTGTACTTGATAATTATATCGTATAACCCTACAGATAAGTTTAATATACGAATTACTAAAAAATCATTTTATTATTCCTTTCAACATTAAAATAGTATTACTATACAGCTTATGAGTTCACAGATGAATACTAGGCTGGCTGCCCCTGCGAGCCACTTTAAGCCTAGCCAGTTTCCTTTTTTGTGCTCAAATTAACCTATCCCATTTGCTTGGAACTTGGCCTTACCCATCACATGGTCGATAATGATATATTACCCTTAATGAGAACAGCGGTTATCATACCATAATTTGAGGTGACCCATGTATGAGATGAGGTATTTAGGAGCTGCCTATGTCAGCAGGTAGCACAGGGGGCAGTCTTGGGGTAAATTTTCTGGTTTCCATCCAGAGATTGAAGTTGTGCTTGACTATGGACATGGATGAACTTTGTTTTACATGGATGAGGAGTCTTTTCCAGAACAGTGGTAACCTCTGGGAGATATACCTGCCACTCCAAACCTTTCTGTTGATGTTGCAGAATAGGTTTAGATCCCTAGACAGGGTATTTCTGATGCCATTTGACTTGCTGATGTGCAGTAAATCCATGAAGTACTGGGTCAGAGGATGTCTTGTATGCCAGCCACAGGTCACCTTTTAGCAGTCTGTAAGACACACAGTATAGTGAAAGAGCATGCAGTCGGTCCATGTAGGGTATGCTGCTTAGGCCTTGTATCCTTTTAGTAAAATATTTCTGTGGAAGTTCCAGTTGTTCTGGATAGATACATGCCAAGACAGTGTGGAAATGTGAGCAACTAGCTTTTTATCAAGAAGGAAAGAGAATTATTTCAACTCTGCTTAAATACTCAAGTTGCACTTACATTGACCTGTGTGGTGATATTTTTTTTGTTGTACTTTTTTGCCTTTTTCCATGTTTTAGCCAAAAAAGTGATCAGTTTTCATTTTTTAATTTGTTGTGGGACCTTAGTCTCGTAGTTTAATTCGGAGCTTTGCAGTTGTGAGAAGATTGTGCTTCTACAGTATTCTACACTTCTACATCTACAGACAGAATTATTTGTAAAAGCTATCCATTTGTACTTTAAATCCCACTGGGCCATAGTCTTGTAGTTCATTTCAGAGATTTGGCAGGACTGTTTCCTACTACAAGATTTGAGCCTTAGTCACTACTGCATTTTTTTCAGGAACAGAGTTACTGGTAAATGTCTGCATAGTCTGGTGCCTTAAACTGCAGTAGAAGTTCCACAGTGAGAGAATTGTCTCTGCTCCAGTCTGTGCTTCAATGCTCTTACATTATGCTTATCATTTATGTCATTCTGTCTGCCCCATTCCCCACCTAAACATTAAACTAAAGTTTCTGAAACAGATCCAACACTGGCTTTATTTGACTGGATCCCTCTCTATCTATCCTGCTTATTCCTCTGTATCTAGCCTGCTTGAAAATTTTCCCCAACCCTCGCCACCTTTTTGCTGGGGTGGTTTTATAAGGCTGCATCTCTGGAAATCAGATTACCATAAACAGTGGAGGCCAACATCCGTATCTTCTCTCCTTCATTGCTATTTTCTGCTGTACAAGCTATTTATGAACTCTTCCCACCCATTGTTTTCCATAGATCCATGCTACCCAGCGCCCACCCAGCAAACCAGTACTGGTCAAGTAAACCTCCTATATTACATACTGTCTCCTGCTCATTTTCCTAGACCTCAGCAAAGTGTGGAGTCCTACCCTGCATTGCAGAAGTGTTTTACTTGTATCAAATGCCATTCAGGCAAAGGTAAGTACCTTTGATTGCTAAATTGCACTTGCTTAAGTTATTTTGAGTGATCGCTACTGTTTTCTGTTTTTATATGTGCATTTCACTGCATTTTTGTAAAAAAAAAATGCTCTTCCTCTCACTGTTACTTCTGTAAGACTGTCTTGAAATCACCTTCAGCAAGGGATTCCAGTTAGCTGTTTAATTGGTTTGTGGCAACACTGCACATGCGAGTCTCTTCTATTACAATTTTACATTAGGAGGGCTGAGTTTATTCATGTTGTGGCAGCAGGTATTTGCCTGGTCTATGTGAGTTGGGAAATACATAAAACAACTATTTTACTGGCCAAAAGGCTCATTAGTTAGTTTTCTGTTTTTTCTGTGTTTCTATAAATTTTGCACATTTGCATGGGTTAGCAGTGCCCTGTACAGTAACTAGAAAGCACATTTTCCCTGTAGAATGGTCCATAAGACTGTACCCAGTAAAGCAGAAATATAGAGCAAACACCTTGTGCACAGACAAGCTTAGAGCAGCTAGTTGAGTGTTGAGCGGCAATACCTACAGATTTAGGAGAATTCAGTATTGTGTAAACATTAAAGTTAACAGAACTTAGTACTGTAAGCATAATCTGCTCTAGTAAAGCACCATTATTAGTCTGTATAAACAAAGCACCCTTAACAGCCTTCTAACCCCCAAACAACACCCCCTTGTAGCTCACTAAACAAAGGACTGGAAAGTATGGATATGCAATTTCCTATCTTCTCTGTAGCCAGCTTGGTGTATATGGGCATCTTGAGACAATGTAGCAATTGCCTCATGTTTAGTGATAACCACTTTATCCTTGAAGAATAAGGCACATTACGCGAGAGATGCATTTACACGACACTGGAGGCTAAACTCTTGCAAACAAGCTTGCATCAGGTTATCAAAACCACATACACAACACCCACCTTACATAGACTAATGTTTGCTGAGGCACTGGAAAGCAATCTTCCTAAACAAGAAAGTCTAGATTGCCTGTTGTCAGACCTATACCACAGCAAGCCCAAAGTCACTCAGAAAAAACACCACACATACTGGCACTCTCAATGGAGCCCCAAACACTAAGCCCCTAAGACAAATAAGCACACCTCCCAGGATTCTTGTCAAAGGGAACTCCATTGTAAGATATACTGATGCCTCTCTAACTAAGCTTAACAAGGAGAAGATAACTATTACTTGCTTATCTTTAGCCAGGATATGCCAAATCACGCACACACTCAAGTCATTATGCCACAGGTACCGGTACGATTATATCATAGTCCATGTAGGTATAAATGACACTAGATGTACCTCCCTGGACTATATGAAGAGACATTATGGAACTTTTAGACTGTGTCTCAGGCTAGTATGAAACTAGCACTAAGCAGCATATTACCATCATAGAGGATAATGCCACAATGTGAGCAAAACATGACTGATTTCAGTAACTAGCTGTCTATCTGGTGTAATTCTAAGTGGATCCAATGCTTGTCAGCTTGGGGGGGCATGGTTAACAGACCAAGTTGCTTTGTCAAAGATGGTTTGCACCTTTCCCCTGTAGGCTTTTGAATACTGGCAAAATCTTTATCCACCCCCATAGTGCCTTTTTTAGGCAATGCCAAACCGACAAACCTACTGACATAGCAAAATCAACTTGTGCAATTTGATTTACGAATGTGTAGCAATTCCATCAGGGCTGGCTCAGAGACTGCCCTGTAAGCCAGGCACAGGTCACCACTTAAATTAACAGCCTTTAGGAGACAAAATACAGTGACAGGGCTTCCAGTCTTTCTGAATAGGGCATGTTTTGTGTGCCCTATGTTTTCTGGTCTTTCCAGCTGCTGCAGGTGCGTGGTGAGGTACGTGCAAAAGGGAGCATTGTAATCAATTATTGGTCTGATGAGGGCAGAGTATAATGGAATTGTAACATCCTTAGATCTAGATGTGATGCCTTTACCTATGAGATGTGCCACACAGAATCTCCTTACCACTGTGACAGCAATCTGAACTTCAACCATCACGTTATCAACCACAGTACCCAGATCATGTATCACTGGGTCTACATTTGGGGGGGGGGTGCTGTCTATAATGTAATTAGCAAGGAAATCAGTTTTCCCAAAGGGAATAATAATGAATTTTATTTGCATTTAGCTTTAATCTGTGGCTTTGGCACCAATCATTTGTCTGTGTTAACCCTTTCTGCAGTGTGCCGAAATCATTGGGGGGCTCAATGACTGCTCCCAACTTGCAATCATCAGCAAACTTGGTCACCCACAGGCCATCCACATTTGTCTGGACTTCTAAGAAATAAATTATAAACACTACAGGGTCCAGCAAAGAACCCTGTGGTATACCACTGGGACAGGTCTTCTGCTACAGTGATGTTGCCTACTTTGACAGTACGTGTCCTGTAGGTGAGCCAACTGGCTATCCATCTAGTGATGTAAGGGTTAATTCCCAATTAAGAGAGTTTCTCTATAATACCCAAGTGAGGGGGACTGCATCAAATGCCTTGCCTAGGTCAAGGTAGGTGCTATGCATTGTCTTTCCCTCATCCAGGGCTTTGGTGACTTTCTCGAAGAATTCAACCAGTTTAACAAGCATGATCGCCCCTTAACGAATCCGTACTGGGTTATTTATTTATTTGCAATTGTTTACTGGGATGGTCCACTGGGCCAAAAGTGTCCATTAAAAGTGTCCATTATCAGTGGAGTCCCAGGGAGAAAAGTTCCACATATAAGACAGTACACATAGTATACAGAATACAATAACGATACCTAGTACATGACTATAGCAGATTACAAGTATAGTGATACATATCATACAGTACACAATGTTACATTTAGGACGGCACATCATACAGTACATATAGTTACATCTAGGACAGTATTTATGTATTATATACAGTATATAAATGTAGACATTCGGTTCAACAGTTTATATAATTATTAGCATACACTGTGCAGTAGGAGTACTGCAGTTGCAGAAGTCAGGTGAAGAGGCTAAATTTTATAATATGTTTAGAAAGTGAAACAACAGGGAGATGGACAGAAGAATAACATAACGGAGATCAGGAAATTTAAATAATAGTGTAGAAGTGAAGTTTGATTTTTAAATTGGTATAAATGGCAATTTTTATTAAATGTCATATGTCTAATGAAGTGGTGATGAACATCGCGAAAGTGCTTACATTCTTTTAATAAATTACTTCAGTTTTTATTCGACTGTCTTCTGTTCCACTGGGTTCTTTTTGTTGGTTAGTTTGAATAATGATGAGCATTGGTGAGATAACTAAGTAGCATTAGTAAAATTTGGCAATTTTATTATAACATGAGTAGAGTTTGGATTTTAGAGATGAGTGAATGTTAGTGAGGAGAGGGGCACCATATAAGAGAGAGGGTAATATAAAGGAAGAGGCAAGGGATAGTCTAGCTGTAGGAGTGAATAGGTGTTTATGTTGGTAGAGAGAGCCAAGTTTTTGATGGGTTTTTTTTTGATATTAGACTGAATGTGGAGGTTGAATGTGAAGTTTTCGTCTATGGTGACACCTAGGAGTTTAGTGCTAGGTATTGTTTCGATGGTAGTACCATTTACAGATTGACAGATTTACAGATTGAACTGTGAAGTCCTCTTTTTGCAGGGGTGTGGTCTTTCTGGGGAGAAAGAGTACCAGTTTGGTCTTTTTGGGGTTCAGGGCAAGATGATAATTAGACATCCATCTTTTGGTTGCAGTGAGGGCATTTTGAGAGAGTTGGTGTCGTTTGGAAGAGGAACTTGCAGCGCAGATGATAGTGGAGTCATCTGCATACTGAATGACTGAGCCTCGAGTGAGGGAATAGTGGAAGCCACTAATAAATATGCTAAACAGAAGAGGCCCTAAAGTGGAGCCTTGGGGAACCCCTGTGGTAGTATTTAGGAAAGTGAAGTAAGAATTAGGTCCAGAGTCTGGAGATTACCTTTGCCCTTGTTGATACGATCCATAATGATTCTTTCCATGGCTTTGCAGATGAAGCTCGTCAGGCTTACTGGTCTATAATTCCCAGGGTCGGTTAATGGTTCCCCTTTGTGCAGAGGGATTACTGTTGCTGTCCTCTATTCAGCTGGAACATAGCCAGTTTGCACACTGTTGTTAAACAGGTATCCAGGTGAGCCTGTTAGATCATGTTTTGAGTTGTTTTTAAAAGGCAACCTAGGATGCTGTCTGGTTCCACTGATGCCATGTTTTTCACCATGGAGAGAGCAGAGATTGCCTTCTCTCTTGAGATAATAGGCAGAGGAATGATGGCAGGTATACTTTGGGGGATGACCAGTGGGCACAGTGAATGAAGTTTACACCAAACCTGTCAGCTAGCAGGTTGGCTATTACCTCCTGTTGAGTATGGGCTGTGCCATCCGCAACTAGTTTGGCACATAGATGGGCATTCTTTTTTAGATTTCGGATGTAGTTAAAGAATGCCTTGTGATTATCCTTAGCTAGGGAGTCTATTTTTGCTTCATAAACAGTTTTGGATGACTCAATAAGATCTCTAGTTTGTTTGTTTAAGCTAGAGAGGGATTTCTTCCTCTGCTGAGCCAGTTCCCTCTTGTTCATATACATACATACGCGCGTGCACACACACACACACACACACACACACATATATATATAAAATATATATACATACATATGCACATTATAAAGTGTGACAACAGTATCATATAAACCTACAAATAAGTTTAATATACAAACTACTAAAAATCACTTTTTCTTGCTTTCAACATTAAAGGGAAATTCTACCTTCTCCTACAGTTTAAATCAACTCTTAAGTTACTTTTCTCCCTAAAATATGATTCTAGTACTGTGTAGGTACCTAAAACCTGCTTCTACTTTATAAAACTTTCAATTCCTCATTTTGGTATCACAAGAAGGGAAAGACCACCTACTTGTTTTTAAGCTTAATTTCTCACATTTGTTGCAGAAGAATTTATCTACACTTGCATGACATACCACAGGCATTTGTATTTAGGAGCTAAGGCTGATGTAAACAAGATAGAGAGGTGTGAAACTGTTTTCCATTGTCTTTATTGCAGAGGGGAAGAGAACTTACACTGATTCACAGCTGCTTTCAATGCAGCCATGCCTTTCATAGCAAAGCAGAGCAATTAGATCAGTTAATGGTTCAAAGGCAATCGTCACCTCTTTTGACAAATTTACATAAACAGAGTCACAGTATTGAAATGCTAAGCTTTAAACTTTAAATGTTTGTTTATACTATTTTACATTTTAAGATGACTTGAATGCAGTATTAAAGATGTCTGTGACATTTTGAGAAAAGACTGAAAGCATTTTGTTCTTGTAAAGTATTGCCACATTTACCGAAGTGTGGGGGGACGGGTGTCAATTCATCTTGGACTTCAAAAAGATACTGTGAACAAAGGCCTGCAATTTAGCAACTGTTTTGGTTGCAGCTGTATAATTCCTTAGTACACTGTAAAATAAGCCCTAATACACACAAATGAGGCCATTCAAGAAATAAAAGAAGCAGTCCTGTTACATACAGTATATAAGACGGCAGTGACTGACACTAGTGCCATTATATGTCAATTGCATGGGAATACACCACTACTTCCTTATGTCTAGCATGACTCACATAAAGCAGGCTTGAAATGGATTATTGGAAAGAGAAAGGCCTGAAGAAAACTAAGATCATGTTGATATGTCAAGACCTACTGACCGCCATTGTGCTGAAAACATTAAAATTCTATAAGAAGCAGTCAGAGTGATTTTGAGGTGTTAAAATAACTTAGAAAACAAAGATAGAGTGAAAAAAAAGTCTTTTTTTACTATGAAGGTGGGGTTTGCCTTGAAAATACAATTACTACTCAGCTTATTAAGTCCTGGACTTCAAGTCGCATTTCATAAAACTTGCCTGTACAATTATCTACTTTCTAATGTTGCTTTCCAATGTCCATCCCTCATTTTGGGGAACGTTCTCCAAAATATAAAATAACATTTAAAATGTGTAAAGTCTACACAAAAAGTCATACGAGACAGCAAAGAGTGCAATGTATGCAACTACACTGAAAAAAAGGCCAGGTCTGACCCATGTCAGAAAAACAGATTAAGTGAATCAGTGGAATCTGAAAAGGCAACAATGTCTAAAGGGTTCAAAAATGTGCATGTGTGAAAGACTGAGAACATGTTTTATGAATGCACAGAGTTGGCAGACTTTAAAAATTACTTCTAGATCATTTTGTTGAATGGTGGGTGAGCAAATTATTCAACTGAGCAAGTGATAAGTTTGAGCTGTTATACATGATCTGACTTACCTACACATACTAAGGCTTTACAAAGTTTAAAGTTATTAACTGACAAAAAAAATTACTGGAAAATGGAAATCAAAATCTAAACCAACTAGAAATTAATTACTGAATATTGTAATTCAGATAAAAATCGAAGGTAGGACATTTAGAAAAGGGAATGGGAAAATCACATAGAAGTAAAAGGAATCTATGGGAATCTGCAAAATTATGTGCAGGAGAAATAAAATTTAAGGAAAAGCAGGATTTGGGCAATTTATGTAATTCTGAAGTGAACAATTGTTAAAAATAGAAAATGTATATGTATAATGCATGAAGATAATAAAAAAAATCTTAAAATGGCTTGTTTTCTTTTCTATAACTGTATGTATTCCCCATCTCACAGTTAAGTGAAGTTAATAAAATTGTTTTAAAAAAGTATCCAAATAGTTATACATATACATGTATGTATGTACGTGTGCAACTGTGACCATCTGAAAAAACAAATTTTAGAGAGCGGGTAAGTGGTTAAGGACAATGAGTGGAATATACTGATTTCTCAAAGTATGTGACTTGTGGAATGGCTTTTTAACTCTTTCAAACCAACAGCGTCTTTTGTACACTTCCACTTCATACCCATAACTACTTATTGTGTCCAGTCCTTTTTTGAGTCTGGCTTTTTTTTAACATACTGACTTACCAGCTAATCACAGGCAGCATAAAGTGCAAAGAGTTAGTAACAAACTGATATTAAGATAGCTAGTCTAAGATGCCCTGCAGTAGAGACATTAATCACAGTTTGCCACTTATTCACAGGGGTATAGTGTGATATGCCGTGGTGGGAGACAGGAAAATTCATTTTCAATGTCCATTTATACCACACTATATATGAAATATTGCAAGTTGTTATTAATTATGAAAATAAACCATATTTCCAAGTCACTTGCAAACTGCTATATGCTATCAGGTGAAACCTTAGTTATTACTGAACAAAACTGTTTGAAATTTGTACTGTAAGTTGCACATCTTGAGAGATATTGAGTATTATATTTATGTTGCTAACTATACAATTAAGCATATGTTTTTATATTTCTGTAAATATCTCAATGATCACGCGCACTCAGAGGAATTTCTTGTTGTCATGTGAAAGCGTATGTCTGGTTAACAAAAATGTACCAACAATGTATGTCTAAGTTGTACGGTTTCCAAAATATGACCATTTGTTTGTGAAGGTGCAACAAAAATATAAAGAATAGTTGTGCAAGAACTTACTAAAACCTTAGACGCCCTTCTCTTCCATGTTGCAGTATTCATAACTGTAGAGAGGTTGCTGCCTGCAGCACTGGACATCTGGCCAGTACACCAAAGTCTTAAGAACAGGGGTATGTGTGACGTTGCATGTCAGAGCCATAAACCAACCTCAGCTATGAAAGTGACATCTGCACATACCCACTTCAAAAATGACTGCCGCATACAGTAGTACCTCTGGAAAGCAAAGAAAATGAAGCTTTTCAGACCCACATATACCACCAAGCTACAAGGAACTTAATAGTGGTATGTGCCTGTTGCTGTACCCTATTTGGATGGAGAGAAGGTAGGGAAATGCCACTCTTAAGAGGGGGTAGGAGGGGGACTGGATATTGCGACATGGAAGAGATGGCATCTAAGGTTATGTTAATTCTTGCACAACTATTCTATGTCCTTCTATTCTCATGTTGCAGTATTCATAAAGTACAGTTTTGTACCTACCATAAATGTAGATGTCCGAACTGGATAGCATCTGCAGTCGTAACAAATGGGTTGTCCTGTCGTCAGGCAGTCCTTCGGTCGGCCGGATTCCAAAGTCTGGGTCCGGCTTCGGCTGATGTCGCACTTCACCCGACGTCATCTCTGCTGGTCTTCGGGTATAAAGGCATCAGCCGACGCCATTTTCCTCAGTGTTTCTTGCCCCAGATGTCAATTGCCCTCTTGGAAAGCTAAATTTTGAATAAATGCCAATGTTTCCAAAATAGTAGAAGGCAAGCACAAAAACTAAACATGTATGTACATATATACAAACAAATACACCATAAGAGACTCCCCCCCCCCCAGCTAGCTAGCTATTAGGAGGGTAAATACCCTAGGAGTACCACAGAGGGGAAGGAGGGAGGGTAATCCTGACTGCAGATGCTATCCAGTTCGGACATCTACATTTATGGTAGGTACAAAACTGTACTATGTCCTTCATGGATGCATCTGCAGTCATAACAAATGGGTAGAATACCATAGCCAAACTAGGGGAGGAGGAATAAAAATTATGGTGTAGTCAGGATCCCTTGCAGTACAGCAGTGGCAAACCCTGCTCGGGATCTAGAATATAGAGGTAAATTATAATGCTTGGCAAATGTATGCACGGAGGTCCAAGTAGCCGCCTCAATAATGTCCTTGGTTGCCACTCCTCTTAAGAAAGCTGTGGTAGTGGCTGTAGCCCTTGTAGAATGAGGTCTTATGTTCTGTGGAACTGGTTTTCCATGGTAGGAGTAACAGAATCTTATGCAATTTCCTATCCATTTGGAGATTGTCTGTTTGGAAATTGCTTTTCCTTCCCTTCCTGTTGCATAGGCTACAAAGAGCTGGTCAGTTTTTCTGGTACTTTTGGTTCTGTCCAGGTAGTAGCGCAACTGTCTATGTACATCCAAGGTATGCAGCATTCTTTCACCTCTGTTTTGTGGGTTGGGAAAGAAGGTAGGTAGGTGGATTGCCTGGTTTAAAGACACTCTGGATACCACCTTAGGCATAAATGTAGGATTAGTTCTCATGGACACCTTATCTTGATGGAAGATTAGGAAGGGTTGCACTGCCATTAAGGCCTGTAGTTCCGAAACCCTCCTTGCTGAAGTAATAGCCAGTAGGAAAACAGTTTTCCATGACAGGTGTTGTAGATCTGCTGTTGCTGCTGGTTCAAACGGAGGGAGTGTCAATTTTTCTAGTACAAAATTCAAGTCCCATGCTGGTAATGGTGGTTTCTTAGGAGGTTTTACATTCTTGATCCCTCTGAGGAACTGCCTGAGTAGAGGATGTGAAAAGACAGGAGGATCAAAGCTGTATTCTGCTGAGATAGCTGATGCATGTATCTTGATGGAGGAATAGGACAGGCCTGTATGTAGAAGCTCTGCCAAGTACTCCAGAATGTTAGCAATATCTATGTTCGACACATCTTTTCCTCTTTCAGTACTCCAAATGATGAACCTTTTCCATTTTCCTGCATAGTTCCTTCTTGTTGAAGGTCTGCGGCTTCAAGGATAATGTCTTTAACCCTTTGTGAAAGGTCTGGGTTAGTTACTGCTATGTGATGTTCCAGGCAGTCAGTTGCAAGGTTTTAGGTTTGGATGTATGATGCTGTAGTTGTTCTGAGTTAACATCAGAGGCATCAGGGGTATTGACCACATTTTCTCCCGAGACATGCTCCTTAGCAATGGGTACCAGTGTTGTCTTGGCCAGTTCGGAGCTATCAGAATTATCCTTGGACGTTCCTCTTTGATTTTCAGTAGTACCTTGTGCATCAAGGGAAGAGGTGGAAATGCATATGCTGTCAGGCCTTTCCAGCTGAAGGATAGAGAGTCCACCTTCCATGCAAGTGGGTGGAATGTCCTTGTGCAGAATTTTTTGAGCTGGTGATTTTGTGGGGAAGCGAATAGATCTATTTGTGGCATTCCCCATTTCTTTGTAATGGCCTTGTTCTTGAATCTGAGAAATCTTGTCCCTGCCATTGGAATTGTTCTCTCATGGCATGTAAGGTTTCCCCAAAGGAGAATTCCTCTGGTGGAGAGGCAGCTGGAATGGATTCTTCAGCATCGGAATCTTCATAATTGGAGAAAGGAGCCTCTGGCTGGTCTGTAATGTCTGAGTCATCCGCAGAATCATCAGAGGACACAGGCTCGGGGGGCTCTGCTCTAGGTCTCTTTTCTGGGGGCTGAGAGGCCCTGTCTGGGTGAGATTGGGATCCCCTAATTAAGGATATTAAATCTTCAGCCAGAGTAAGCATTTGTGAACTAGAAGTGGGCCTGATTGAGGGGGGTTTAACAGGCACTGATTTAGCAGATTTGGCTGCTTTAGCCCTGGCAAAGGCCTTAATAGACATGGCTGCAGGAGGCCTAGCAGCACCACATGCTGGGGTAGAGACATCCAAGGGGATGGTGTCTGATAAATCAGTAGGAACCACAGTTGTAGGCAAAATTTCTGAGGCTGATTCAGGTAAGGTAGCAGGAGCCTCAGTAGTAGTCATGGATTCGGCTGAAGATTGACCAGTTTTCTCGGTTTCGGCCGAAACCGAGACACTCGCGGCTTGCTTAACCGTGGTTTCGGCCGAAACCGCGGACCGCGAGTGTCGGTCTTTTTCTTTGCGTTTTTTAACAATTTGGGTAGTCGGAGGATCCGACGGCATAATGTACGCAAAATCTGAGCCGAAAAACAGTTCAGCAAACTCCGACCGACGCCTAAGCGTTCGCCGGTTGAAGGAAGCAGAGGCCGAACAGGCTGCTACGTCGTAGTCTGGGCCTAAACAAGGCAAACAGTAAGAGTGGAAATCTTTATGAGGTATTTGTTTCCCACAAGTTAAACAGTTATTGACTTTTTCTGACATCGGCTGAGGCAAGAAAGAGTCCCCAACGGGGTACTTAGCTTTTAGAAGTCTTCGAAGTAGTATTCGGTAGCAGTAATCTCTGGATCTGACCGACCGGCACTTGCGAACAGCTTCTGCTTCGGGCGCCACGCGGCAAGAAAGACTGGGGAAAATGGCGTCGGCTGATGCCTTTATACCCGAAGACCAGCAGAGATGACGTTGGGTGAAGTGCGACATCAGCCGAAGCCGGACCCAGACTTTGGAATCCGGCCGACCGAAGGGCTGCCTGACGACAGGACAACCCATTTGTTATGACTGCAGATGCATCCATGAAGGACATCTGTAAGGAGAGTACCAAAGCTTTAGGTATGACCCTGGTAGGTAAGTTAAGGGGCCTGGTCTATGAGACCCTGTAAAATTGACCTAGCAAACCCAGTTCTGGTCCTAGAGATCAAATCTAGCTTGTAGTGCTTGGTAAAGGTATGGACTGAGGACCAGGTGGCCGCTTCCAGTATAGAAGCATAGTCCATCCCCCTAAAAAGGCTGCTGAAGAAGCAGCTGCCCTAGTAGAAGGAGCTCTCACAATGGCAGTTAAATCTTTTCCATGAAAGGAATAACAAGCAGAGATAGCTTTAGAAATCCATGATGACAGTCTGTTTAGAGACTGCCTTCCCCAAGGCCTTTGGGTGAAAGGAGACAAACAGCTGGTCAGACTTTCTAATGGATTTGGTCTTGTCTGGGTAATACCTAAGTTGTCTATGAACATCCAAATGACTGTAGTGTTCTTTCAGAGAAATTTTGAGGTTGAGGGAAAAAAACTGGAAGGTTAATGGTCTGATTCAAGGACAACTCATTAACCACTTTATGCATGAAGGAAGGATTAGTCCTGAGCGAGACCCTATCATTATGGAAGATGAGGTAAGGAGGGGTAGCCATCAGGGCTTGAATTTCTGCGACCCTCCTAGCAGATGTGAGGGCTACCAGCAGTACTGTTTTCCCAAGTACATAGCTACAGTGATGCTGAGTGAGCTGGTTCAAATGGTGGTAGTGTGAACTTTTCACGGACAAAATTAAGGTCCCATGAAGGAGCTATCGGTTTGCGAGGGGTTCTGATATGCAGGACCCTTCTTAAGAACAGTTTTACCTCTAATCTGGATGCCAAAGGAGGTACCAAGTGGAGACAGGTGGAAATGGCTGACAAGTATACCTTAACAGAAGAATATGTCTGTCCTGAATGTAGAAGCTCACACAAGTAAGACAGGGCCATAGGTACAGGCATAAGAAAAGGGTCCTGCTTTTTCTTTTGACACCACCTGGAGAATCTTTTCCATTTTGATACATTATTTCTCCTGGTACTACATTTCCTGGCCTCCTGCAGGACATTGAGTACGTCCTCTGGGTCAGAACTCTATCACCCATAGAGTGAGTCTGAGGTTGAGCACCTGAGGGTGTATGACAGACCCCCCCCCCCGTCTTGTGTGAGTAGGTCTAGTCAGTGGCATAACCTGTAGTGATTGCCCTTGGCTGTAGGTGAAGTAGGGGAAATCAATGCTGTCTTGGCCAAAAGGGAATCACCAACAGGATTTTTGGTTTGTCCCTCTGAATCTTCAGAAGGAGTTTTTGAATCAGTGTGAAGGGAGGAAAGGCATAAAGATACATCCCAGCCCAAGAAAAAGAGAAGGCATCCACCTTCCAAGCCTGTGGATGTGGATGTGGATCTCTTGTGCAAAACAGAAGCATCTGCCTGTTCTCGGAGAAGGCAAACAGATCAGCCTGAGGAATACCCCTGCTGTGAATAATATTCCAAAAATACCTCCCTGTGAAGCATCCATTTGTGAGAGGGTGCAGAGGTTCTGCTGAGAGTGTCTGGCATCACATTCTCTGCAGAAGGAATGTACACTGATTGCAGATGAATGTGTAGTTTTGCTGCTAGGGACCAAATCTGAATTGCCAAGCTGCAGAGAGTGTAGGACCTTGCCCCCCCCCCCCGGGCTTGTTGATATACCACAGGACAGTCGTACTGTCTGTGACTACTTTCAAGGTACCTGGTTGGAGAATTTGGCTAAATGTTTGCAATGCCACAAGAAGGGCCTTCATCTCTTTGATACTGATGTGGTCCCTTTGCCTGAGGGAGAACCACTCTCCCTGAACTTTGTTTTGTTTGTTGTGGTTTTGCAAAACTGCTCCCCAACCCAGGTCTGAAGCATCTGTGAAGATTTGTTGTTAGGGTGGAGGGATCTGCAAAGGTATACCGTGACTGAGGCTGATGGCTGCAATCCACCATTGTAGTTCTTTTTTCAGGCAAAGAAGGCGAGGTAGGGGAATATTCAGAAGGTGGGAATGTTGGTTCCACCGACTCTTCAGCACCCATTAGAACTTCCTCATATGCAGCCTTGCCAAGGGAAGCATGGGTATCAAGGAAGCCATGTGGCCTAGGACTCCAGGAATTCCCTGGCTAATAAAGTTTGGAGAGAGAGAAGTGTTTAGAGGTAATGGGTGAGGGCTTCTACCTTCTGGCAAGGAATGAAAGCTGCCATCTGGTCAGTTTTTATCCTGTACCCTATGAAAACCAGGTCTTCAGTGGGTGTCAGGTGAGAATTTTCTTGGTTCACAGTGAACCCTAAGTGTTCCAGGGTTTTGGACACCATGCATAGGTGATGGCGAAGGGTGTGGCAGTCCTGGTGAAGTACCAGAAGGTCATCCAGGTATGGATATATTTGAATGCCCTGCATTCTGCAGTGGGTGATAACTAGAGCTAGGAACTTTGTGAATGCTCTGGGGGCTGTGGAGAGGACAAATGGCAATGCAGAAAATTGAAAATGCAAGGAACCCACTGAAAAGTGTAGGAATTTCCTGTAGCTGAGGTGAATGGGAATATGAAGGTAGGCATCCTTCAGATCCAGGGATACCATGAAAGTTTGGCACGGGATGAGGGGTAGGAGATGATGCACGGTGAGCATTCTGAAGGTAGGCAACTTGAGAAATACATTCAGGACAGACAAATCCTGAATTGGTCTCCAAGGACCATCTTTTCTTGGGACCAAAAACATCCTGGAGTAAAAGCCCTTGTTTGTCTGATCTAGAGGTACTCTTTCTATAGTGCCCCGAACTAGGAGCTGATCCAGAATTGGGAGAAAGCGATGAAGCTGACTTGGAGGGGGTTGGGGTATCCCCTGAAAAGGGAGGAAGTGTCCACCAAGTCATAAAGTATAATTTTTGAATGATGGAGAGGACCCAATCCTCTGAGGTAATTTTCCACCAGGAGGGTAGGGAAAGGGTGAGGCGGAGGGATGGGGGGGTAACAGGTCTGAGTGACAGTGGAGGGGCTCTGTCCAGGTCAGGCTGCCTCTGAAAGGAAGTGGGAGTAGAAGAAGATGGTCTAGGAGTGGAGTGTTTCCTAGACTGTCTCCGTCCCTTAGCCAGTGGGACAGTAGACTGAGATGACTGCTTCCTAACAAAAGTGGTCCTTTGAGGATAGTTCCTATGGTACCTAGGAACAGAGGAAACTAGCAAAGGTTTTAAAATTTGTAACTACTTACCCTTTTCCTGCTGGGATTTAAGGAGCTCTGCAGAAGCTGCACTAAAAAGAGCCTTATTATCAAGTGGTGCATCCAGCAATTTGGTCTGGACATCCATTGGAAGGGGCTGGAACCTCACCCAGGAATATCTTCTCAGGACAGAACCTAAGGTTGCAGATTTGGAAGATGCCTCTACCGCATCATAACTGCACTTGGAGTGCCTGGTCACCTGAGAGGTGGTAGAGAGCAGAGTGGAGAGTTGTGACTGAGCAGGAGAGTCTGGCACATCTTGTATGAGTGCAGAGGCTTTTGATAGGGTAATTTAGCCATGTGTGTTTGATAATTTAGGGCTCTGATGGCGAGAGTAGCAGTACAGACTTTCTTTCCCTAGCCTAGCCATAAATTTGCTGTCCTTATCTGTGGCAAACAGAGAGGTGGAAGGCAGCTGTCTGGATGATTTATCTGCTGACACTGCTATGACAGCAGGATCTGCAGCGGGGTTCTTGAACAAGAACAGTGTATCCTGAGGAACTTTATAAAACCTATCTAGACATTTGGAAGCTAGGGGCTGAGAATCAGGGGCCTGGAATGCAGCCAGAAAGACATCATGAAAGGCTGAGAGCAGGGGAGGGCTCGCCCATCTGCAGTAATTCAAATGATCTCTTTTTAGTTTCAGAAACAACTGAGGCCAGCCATTTGAAATGTTCTCTCATAAGAGAAAAGGTGTCCTCAAAGGAGAATCCTTCCCCTGGAGATTCAGGACTAATAGTGTCCTCCTCCTCAGGGGTAATGAAGTCCTTGGGGGATTCAATCTGGGAACAATAAGCAAGTGATTCATCACAGTAAAATAGTTCTTCCACTGAATCCTCTAAGGCCTGCACAGGCGTAGGAGCTGGTTGTGGCACCTGAGACTGAAGGGCCTGGAAGGCTTTGAAAAGATTTTGAGAAAAGGCTTCCCATCCAAGAGCTGATACTGATTCTCTACGTTTTAATTTCTGTTTCCTCTTTAGAGGAGTAGAAGGATACTTGGTTTAAAAGCCAATGCTTGGGAGGATGGAAAGGTGGGAGTAGGCCCCTCCGACACCAGGAGCCATAGTTCACCCTCACCATCAGGAGCTGATGGCTGATCAAACTCAGCAGAAGTAGTCTGCGTTTCCGCAGAATCAGCTTCCACCATGGTTTACATTTTTAGCTGTGAAACGTACGCCTGATGGAACTCTGGGCTAACATCTGCCTCAAGAGTCTCACCTGACTCCTGAGGTGCAGCATGGGTGTCAGGCCTAATTCTCTTGGCCTTCTTCCAAGGTGGTTTGTTGGAGGTACCTACCTCACCCTCCATGCCTAACGCTAGATGCTAGAGTCTCTGGTTTTCTAAGTAAAGTTTTAAGGCAGCCACACGGCTGTGTCGAGTTTTTGGTACAAAAGACTTGCAGATGTTGCAAGACGTATGGTCGTGGCCTTCACCTAAACAGAATAAGAACTTATTATGCATGTCCTTATGTGGAATTTGTCTTCTACAAACACACTTCCCCTTCCTAGCTGACATGTATGTTTGAAAACCTATAAGAAAGGTAACAAAAAATCCAAAAAGGTACTTACCTGTATAGGACGGCAGAAAGAAAAATGAGCAAACTGATTCCTGGAGCTGGGGATCGGAGGTCCGTAGATCACTGTGGCAGAAAAGTTCTGAAGTGGGCATATGCAAATGTCACTTTTATAGCCAACATCGGTTCATGGCTCTGACATGCAACATCACACATACTCCTGTTCCTAAGACTTTGGTATACTGGCCAGATGTACGGTGCTGTAGACGGCAACCTCCCTACAGTTATGAATACTGCAACATGAGAATAGAAGGACATCTGCATTTGTGCATTAGGAAAGATTATGAATGCCCTCGCTATTATCATTGTAAAGAAAACTTCTTACTTATAACATTGCTATTTGAACAGTATTAATGCTTTTATTATTCAGAAAATATTTACATTCATTTTATGCTTTTTAAGTTTATTTTTCAGAAAATGCTCTGGAATGCAAGATGTCTGTAGGCTGCTACAGTGACAACAGGAAACAAAGCACATGATGATGGACTTCAGAGCAGATGGGTAGCTGAACACACATGCATAGTACCAGCTCCTGTCCTAATCTGTAAAATATCAACTTAGCAGTAGTCAGGTGTAAAACAACTTAAGGAACTTGCATTGGAAAGTCTCTCATACGGGTCTATATTAGAACACCGAACGTTCAGAATTTCGAGTGTTCTAATATCAAACCCTATGAATCGAAAATTTAAAACACTGAACATACAGAACAGCGAATTTTTTCCTACGGAAAAAGATTTGCTGTTCCAAAACCCATAAAAACAACACAAGCACACCAAACAAACAGTAATCCACACACATACACCTAAACTCTTACATCTAACCCTACACTAAACTATACATACACCATTAAATATCCACTTACCTTAACCCAAAACCCTAACCCTAAGGTCCGTCACTATCGCACAGTCACCTCACCTGTGCCCTAACTCACCTATCCCGCCCTAACCCTCACATCCACACAATCGCACATTTACCTAACCCCGCCCTAACCCTCACATCCTGCATCAGTTGTTGTCCCTTCTTCCATGACGCCAGAGTTATAAAACATGCAGCCGATGCCATTACATCAGTTTTTCTTGCCCCAGATGATAGGTGCCCCCCAAATGGGGAGCAAAATATATAAATAATTTTAAATACAAAAATATATACCTCCAAACAAAAGCAAATACACCAAAAAGGCTTTTAAGTGTAGAGAAATAAAGGAGAGGCATAGAAAGAGAAAAAACAGGGGGCTGGAGGGAGAGCAACCAGGACTGCAACAGTGAATATACTCGAACATCTACATTTAAGGTAAGTGTACACGACTGTACTATGTTCTTCATGTTTCACTGTTGCAGTCATTACATTTGGGTAGATTCCTAAAGCCAGAATTGGGAGGATGGATTTATATAGAATTAGGACCGGCTATAAGGCCCTGCAAAAAGTACAGTTTTGTACCTACCATAAATGTAGATGTCCGATAGGTATGCATCTGCAGTCCTTACATATGGGTTGTCCTGCCTCAGGCAGCCCTTCGGTCGGCCGGATTCCAAAGTCTGGGTCTGGCGTCGGCTGATGTCGCCCTTTTCCCCGACATCAGAGCGCCTGGGGTATAAAAGCGCCAGCCGACGCCATCTTCCTCAGTTTTTCTTGCCCCAGATGCCAGGTGCCCTCTAATGAAGGCTAAATTTGGAGAGATGCAACAAATTCCAAACATGCACAGTAATATAAAACAAATACACCATAATAGATCACCCCAGCTAGCTAGAAAGAGGGATAAATGCTCAAGGAATACCACAGAGGGGTAGGAGGGAGGGAAATCCTGACTGCAGATGCATACCTATCGGACATCTACATTTATGGTAGGTACAAAACTGTACTATGTCCTTCAAGGATGCATCTGCAGTCCTTACATATGGGTAGAATACCATAGCCAAGCTGGGGGTGGTAGGACCTAAGAAAAGGATGGTGTAGCTAAAATGCCCTGCAGGACTGCAGTAGCAAAGCCTGCTCTGGATCTGGAATATAAAGGTAAGTTGTAATGCTTGGAAAATGCATGCACGGAGCTCCATGTAGCAGCTTCTAAGATGTCCTTTGTAGCCACCCCTCTTAAGAAGGCTGTGGAGGTGGCTGTGGCTCTGGTGGAATGAGGTCTAATGTTGACTGGCACAGTTTTGCCATGAAAAGAGTAACAGAATCGAATGCAATTCCCTATCCATTTTGAAATTGTCTGTTTGGAAATTGCTTTTCCTTGTACACCAGCAGCATATGCTACAAAGAGCTGGTCAGTTTTCCTGTAAGTCTTAGTTCTGTCCAAGTAGTAGCGCAACTGTCTGTGAATGTCCAGGGTATGCAGAAGTCTCTCTCCTTTATTTTGTGGATTTGGAAAGAAGGTAGGCAGGTGAATAGCTTGGTTCAGTGAGACCCTGGATACCACCTTTGGCATGAATGAAGGATTGGTTCTCAATGAGACTCTGTCCTGATGAAAAGTAAGAAATGGTTGTACTGCCATGAGGGCCTGTAACTCAGATACTCTTTTTGCTGAGGTTATGGCCAGAAGGAAGGCAGTTTTCCAAGACAGGAACTGTAGTTCTGCAGATGCTGCTGGTTCAAAGGGAGGTAGAGTTAATTTTTCCAACATGAAGTTAAGGTCCCATGTAGGCACTGGTGGTTTTCTTGGAGGGTTGATGTTTTTTATCCCTCTTAGAAACTGCTTTAGCAGCGGATGAGAAAATACAGGTGGATCAGTGTTGTACTCTGCTGAAATTGCTGAAGCATGAATTTTTATGGAAGAGTAAGAAAGGCCATTATGGAGCATTTCTGCCAAGTATTCCAGGATATGTGGAATGCTTATTACTGTTGGATCTTGGCCCTTTGTGGAGTTCCAAGTGCGAAATCTTTTCCATTTTGCTGAATATGCCTTTCTTGTGGAAGGCCGCCGAGCTTCCTTGATGATATCCTTTACCCTTTTGGATAGTTTATCCAGGTGAGGAGTCAAGGCATTTTCCAGGCTGTCAGCTGCAAGGTTTTTAGGCTGGAGTGCAGAGTTTTGTAATTGTGCTGTGTCAGAAGAAGTGGCCATTGTGGTAGAGGCCACGGTTTCGTGCGTGACAAGCTCCTTAACAGTGGGTACCAGTGTTGTCTTGGCCAGTCCGGAGCTATCAGAATCACTTTTGGTTGTTCTGTCCTGATCTTCAGTAAGACCTTGGTCATTAATGGAAGAGGTGGAAATGCATATACTGTTAGAGTTTTCCAGCTGAAAGAGAGAGCATCCACTTTCCATGCTTGTGGGTGGTACATCCTTGTGCAGAATTTCTTCAGTTGATGGTTGTGGTGGGAGGCAAAAAGATCTATGTCCGGCCTTCCCCATGATTGTGTTATTTGAAGAAAGGTGTCTGGGTACAACATCCATTCGTGTGGATCCATGATGTTTCTGCTTAGGCTGTCCGCCAGTACATTGACTTTTCCTGGTACAAACTGGGATTGCAGCTCTATATTGAGTTTTAGGGAAAGTTCCCAAAGATTCATTGCCAGCCTGCAAAGAGGGTAAGAATGGGTACCTCCTTGCTTGTTTATGTACCACATAACTCCATAACTGTGGTATTGTCTGTCTTTATTAGCAGGTGGCCTTGATGTAGGAAGTGCTTGAAGGCCTCAATTGAATGTATCACTGCCAGCATTTCCTTTTGGTTTATGTGCAGGCGAAATTCTGTTTGTGTCCATTGTCCTTGAATGCATCTACCCTCCATGTGCGCTCCCCATCATGGTCTGAGGTGTCCATTGTAATGGTTTGGCTGATATTTAGTTTGCTGAAAGGCAGACCCATGTTTGACTGGCTTGCTTGAGCCCACCACAGAAATTCCTTTTGAAGGCATGGAATGAGGGGGATCAAAGCTTCTAAGCTGTGACTGTGTTGAGACCATAGACTCCTTAGGTACCATTGTAGTTTCCTCATATGCAGCCTTGCTTGTGGAATCAGAAGAATGCAAGATGCCATGAAACCCAGGGCCTGCAGGATTTTCCTTGCAGTCAGTTGGGTTTGTTTTGTCAGGTTTCTGAAATAATCCGGTAGTTGTTCTTGTTTTTCTTCTGTGAGAAAAGCCATTTGGGTGGTTGTATCTAGTTTTGCACCCAGAAAAATTATTCTTTGGGATGGAACAAGTCTTGATTTCTGAATGTTGACTGTGTATCCCAAAGCCTGAAGTAGGCGGATGGCATAATTCAAGTGTTTACCAATGTTTGTTGGCTGTCCGCTTGTATAAGGCAGTCGTCCAGGTATGGGTATATTTGAATCCCCTGAAGTCTGCAATGTGCAATTACTAATGCCAGGCATTTCGTGAATACTCTGGGTGCAGTAGATAAGCCAAAGGGCAATGCTGAGAATTGATAATGCTCTGAACCTGCAAGAAATCTGAGGTGTCTTCTGCAACTTTGTTTGATAGGGACATGCAGGTATGCCTCCTTGAGGTCTAGAGTTACCAGCCAGGACCCCTTGCCCAGCATGGGAAGGAGTTGCTGTAATGTCAGCATTTTGAATTTTGGCACAATGAGGTAAGTATTTAGTGCGGACAAGTCCAGAATTGGCCTCCATTGCTTTTCTTTTCTTGGGACAAGAAATAGTCTGGAATAAAATCCTTGGCCTTGTTCTATGAGAGGAACCTTTTCTATTGCTTTTATTTGCAGTAGGTTGGAAATTTGCTTGAAAGCCTCTGTCCTTTGATTCGGTGGCAGATTTGGCATGCCTTGTCTTTTTGGTAATGTATGAAAATGGAATCTGTATCCTTTGTCTATTATTTGCGGTATCCATTTGTCCCTTGTAATAATGTGCCAATTTTCTGAGAATAAAGATAGCTTTCCGCCCAAAGGTGCTTCCAATTGAGCCCTGGTTAACGGGGTCAAGGTCAAGTCATTGAGTTTGTCCTTGTGCAGCAGGTGTAGGTCCTGCACTACCTCTTTGGTTAGGAGTCTGCCATTGACGTCCTCTGTAGGAGCCTCTAGCTTGCCCTCTACCTCTGGCACGCCTATTTTTGCCTCTTTGAAATCTGTCTGTGCCTGGAAAGGACCAATTCTTAGAAGGCCAATTTCTGCTGAATCTTGGTGGTTGGACCTGGAGAAAATCTTTGACTGTCTGTACTGACTTAGCCTTTTCCTCAAATTTCTTTAAGACCTCTTGAGCCGTGGAACCAAATAATTTTTGTTTTTCCAGGGGTGCATCCAGAAGCTTTGCTTTAACATGATCTGGCAGTGTTTGTTCCTTCAGCCAAGCATGTCTACGTATGACTGCACCTGTCATTGCTGACCTACATGAAGCTTCCAATGCATCATAACCACACTGTAAAAAATGGTTGCTAACCTGCTGGGAGTTATGCACCAGATCCTGAAGCACCTTGCGATCTAGGGGTTCAGGTGAGGTTAGTTTTTTATGCAATTCATCTAACAGATATTCTTGATACTGTATCATATGGAATTGACAATTCAATGCTCTCATAGAAAGAGTGGAAGAAGTGTACACTTTTTTACCCCATCTCTCTAAGGCCCTGGATTCCCTTTCAGAAGGAAGTGGGTTCTTAGTAGTGGAGGTTGCAACCCCTTTAGGCCCCTGGGAAATAGTCTCTGGGTCAGCTGAGTGGCCCTTGTAAAGGAATAGATGTGTGTCCGGGACCCTGTAGTACCTGTCGGGTTTGACAGGAGCCGGAGGGAGGGAGTCTGGGGAAATACTAGACTCTGAGTACACATCCTCTATAACATTTAAAACAGGAGGAATAGCCAAATGTCTATGCTGAGGCAAATGCAAAAAAGTCCTTAACCTCTTCCTGGAATCAGAGAATTCCTGGCCTTGCCATTTAAAATGCTCTCTCATGGAGTGAAGGGTCTCCCCAAAGGACAACTCTTCAGGGGGGGAGGCCGAGGGAATAGATTCCTCTGCATCAGAATCCTCATAGGCCAGAAAGGCCTCCTCCTGGTAATCTGAAAGGGCAGAGTCATCTGAGGCCTCATCAGAGGACTGGGGATCTGTCTGCTCAACCCTGGGCATTTTGCCTGGAGGAGGTTGAGAGCCCCTGTCTGGGTGTGGCTGAGAGCCCCTGATTAAGGAGATAAGGTCCTCAGCTAAGCTTAAAATTTGTGAACCTGTAGCACGAGTAAAAGCCTTAATGGACATGGATACAGGAGGCCTGGCTGCCCCACGTGCTGGGGTAGTTTTATCCACAGAAATGGTGTCGGATATCTCTGGAGCACCGGTTTCAGAAGGTAATTCTAAGACCAACCCAGTGGAAGCCTCCAGTACCGAAGGTACCGGCTGTGCGGTGTCGTCGGTCGGAATCGGTAGAGATTCAGTTTCAGCAGAGACCGAGACACTAGCGGTAGGCCTGGGCATGGAGTCGGCCGGAACCACAGACCGTGTGTGTCGGTCCTTCTCCTTACGTTTTTTGGTAAATGAGCTGTTGGAAGCTTACGGCATTTTATAGCAGTAAATTTGCCCAAAATATTCCTCTGCAAACTCTGCCCGATGCCTAAGAGTGCGTCTATTGAAGGAAGCACAGGCTGTACAGGCCGAGACGTCGTGGTCTGGGCCTAGGCAAGGTAAGCAGTAAGAGTGGAAATCCTTATGAGGTATTTGTTTCCTACATTTTAAACAATTATTAACTTTAACCGTTTGATCTGACATCGGCTGAGGCAAGAAAGAGTCCCCAACGGGGTACTTTTTTTTGAAGACTTCGGTAGCTGAAATCACAGGAGCTGGCCGACCGGCACTTGCGAACTGCTTCTGCTTCGGGCACCGCGCGGCAAGAAAGACTGAGGAAGATGGCGTCGGCTGGCGCTTTTATACCCCAGGCACTCTGACATCGGGGAAAAGGGCGACATCAGCCGACGCCGGACCCAGACTTTGGAATCTGGCCGACCGAAGGGCTGCCTGAGGCAGGACAACACATATGTAAGGACTGCAGATGCATCCTTGAAGGATATCAGCAGTGGCAAAGCCAGCTCTGGATTTAGAGAAAATTGTAAGTTATAGTACTTTGTGAAAGTATGAACTGAACTCCAGGTAGCAGCTTCTAGAATCTCCCTGGTAGGAACACCTCTGAGAAAGGCTGTAGAAGTAGATGCAGCCCTGGTGGAATGGGATCTGATCCCCTGGGAGATAGGTTTTCCATGGTGCTTACAGCAGAAATGAATGCAATGGCTTATCCATTTGGAAATAGTTTGCTTTGAAATAGCCTTTCCCTCTGCCCCTGCAGCAAATGCTACCAGCAGTTGTTCAGATTTTCTTCGAGATTTAGTCCTGTCTAAGTAAAATCTAAGTTGTCTGTGTACATCCAATGAATGCAGAATCTGCTCCCCTTTGTTCTGTGGATGGGGAAAGAAAGTTGGCAAATGAATGGACTGATTAAGAGCCACACTGGATTAACACCTTGGGCATGAAGGATAGGTTGGTCCTGAGTGACACTTTGTCCGCATGAAAGATGATGAAAGGCTCCACTGCCATAAGGGCCTGTAATTCAGAAATCCTTCTAACCAAAGTGATTGCTAAAAGGAAGGCTGTTTTCCAGGAAAGGAATTTTAAGTCTGCAGTAGCAGCTGGCTCGAAAGGAAGTACAGTGAGTTTTTCCAATACAAAGATAAAGTCCCAGGCAGGGGTTGGAGCTCTCCTGGGATGCCTTAAGTTTTTGGCCCCTCTGAGATACTGCTTTAACAGAGGATGACAAAAGGGGGGGGGGGGGTTCTGTGTTGTAATGAGCTGAAATGGCTGAGGCATGGATTTTTAGGAAAGAAAAAGATAGGCCCTTGTGAAGCATCTCAGTTAAGTATTGCAAAGTCTGTGGTAAATTGGGCACTGTTGTGGTCATCCCTTGAGACTGATTCCAGGCACAGAATCTTTTCCATTTGTCAGCATAAGATTTTCTGGTACTAGGTCTTCTCGCCTCCAAAATGACATCCATCACAGGTTTGCTGAGGGATACTAAGGAAGAATTTAAGTGATTAGCCAAGCTGCAAGATTCAATGTTTGGGGCTGAGGGTGCAGAATTTGGTTGTTCTGCTGAGACAGTAAGGAAGGTGTCTGAGGCAAGTGCCATGGAGAAAGTTGTGACAGACTGCATAGGGGTGGGTACCAGTGTTAGCAAGGCCAATCTGGAGCAAGCAAAATCATCTTTGGTTTGTCCTGTTTGACTTTTAGTAGAACTTTGGAGAGCAAAGGCAGAGGGGGGAAAGCATAGACTGATAGGTTTTCCCAGCTGAAGGACAGAGCTTCCACTTTCCAGGCTTTTTTGTGAGGAGCTCTTGTACAAAAGTTGTCCAACTGGTAGTTCTGGGGTGAAGCAAAGAGATCTATGTCTGGGCTCCCCCATTTGCATGTCAACATGTTGAAAATCTGTGGTTCCAGTTTCCATTCGTGTGGGTCCATGAGATTTCTGCTTAGATTGTCTGCCAAAATATTCAGCTTTCCTGGAAGGAATTGGGCTTGTAGTTGTACTTGACAGCTCAAGGCCATGTTCCACAATGCCATGGCTTGTCTGCAGAGGGGGTAGGAATGTGTACCTCCCTGCTTGTTTATGTACCACATAATTGTGGTGTTGTCCGTCTTTACCATTAGTTGCCCTGGATGAAGGTAATCCTTGAAGGCTGTCAGAGCTTTCTGTACAGCTAGCATATCTTTGTGATCGATATGAAGGTGCAATTGATTCAAGCTCCATTTGCCCTAAATGCCCTTCCCTGCCAGATGAGCCCCCCATGCATCGTCTGATGCATCTGTAGTTAGGGTTTGGGCGGCAGGGGGTGGTGTGAATGGCAGTCCCTTGTTTTGGTGGCAGGCCTCTGCCCACCAAAGGAACTCTAGTTGCAGGCAAAGTATGATAGGAATTGTTTCCAGGCTGTGAGAATGTTGACTCAAACTTAAGTACCACTGAAGTTTCCTCATATGCAGTCTTGCATATGGAATTAGAAGAATGCAGGAGGCCATGAACCCCAAGGCTTGCAGTACTTGTCTTGCTGATAGCAGTGTTTTTGTGGCCACCTGTTTGAAATAAGTCACCAACTGAACTTGCTTTTCTGGCATAAGGTAAGCCATGTGGGCAGTTGTATTCAACCTTGCAACCAGGAATGTTATTTTTTAAGAGGGTACTCGTTGTGATTTCTTTTCGTTTATGGTGTACCCTAGACAAGTTAGAACCATTTTTACAAACACCAGATGTTTTAGAAGAATGGCCTTTTTTTCTGCCTGAATTAGACAATCGTCCAGGTATGGATATATCTGAATAGTTCTTTGCCTGCAAAATGCAATTACTGGAGCCAGGCACTTTGGCTTATCTACTGTGCCCATGGTCTTTACAAAGGGCAGTGCAGAGAACTGATAATGTAAAAAGTCTGCTTTGAAGCAGAGGTATCTTCTGCAAGATTCCCTGATTGGGATATGCAGGTATGCCTCTTTTAGATCTAGAGTTGCCAACCAGGCATCTTTGCCTAGCATAGGAAGTAACTGGTGAAGAGTCAGCATCTTGAATCTTGGAATGTCTAAGAAAGTGTTTAGAGTGGACAAGTCCAGAATTGGATGCCATGATTTGTCTTTTCTGGGTACCAGGAAAAGTCTGGAATAAAAAGCTTGTCCCTTTTCCCCTTCTGGTACTAGCTGAATAGCCCCCATGTTTAAGAGGGAAAGTACTTGTTTCTGAGCCTCTGCCCACTGATTTGGGGGCAGGTCTGGCCATCCGCTTGGAGTTGGCAACTTGTGGAAATGAAACCTGTATCCCTGGGACACTATATTTAAAACCCATTTGTCCTGGGTTATAAGTTGCCAGTTTTTTTGCATGAAGTGTCAGTTTTCCCCCCAAAGGGGCAGCTAAAAGGTAAGTGCTTGGTAATTCTAAAGGAAAGTCATTGAGACTGTTTACCATAGGGAGGTGTCTTGTGGCTTCCAGATTTGGAAGCGGAGGCACCCCATTGCTTAGTTCTGAAAGTCCCTTGGGACTGAAACTTGGTGCTTTTGGCATGTCTGAGTCTAGCTTGAGTGGCTCTGGAAGGAACTGGAAAGGACCAGTTCTTAGTAGGCCAGTGCCTACTAAATCTTGGAGGTTGTACTTGTAAGACATCTTTCACAACCTGCATAGATTTAGCCTTATCTTCCATCTTTTTTAGAACTTCTTCAGCCTTATTGCCAAACAGATGGTCCTGCTGCAAAGGAGCATCCAACAATTTGGCTTTGACATGATCAGGCAGAGACCAAGCACACCTTCTAAGCACAGACCCAGTAACAGCAGCCCTGCAAGAGGCCTCCAAAGAATCAAAACCACATTGTAAAGTATGTTTTCCAACTTGTTCAGCTGAATGCAATAAATCCTGTAAATCTTTATTTTCCACACAGTCAGAAATCAACATAATTTTCTGTCATGGGACTGCTTATATTTTAGCATATGGAATTGACAGTTTAAAGCCCTGATTGCCAAGGTTGCAGAAGTATAAACCTTCTTATCCCATCTATCCAGCACCCTGGAATCTCTATCAGAAGGGTTAGGATTTTTAGCAGTAGAAGCCTTAATGCCCTTGGGGCCTTAGAGAAATGGTTTCAGGATCCGCAACAGGATTTTTGAAAAGGAATTTGTGGGAGTCAGGAACCATGTAGTATCTGTCTGGCTTACAAGGAGCCGGAGGCAAAGAATTAGGAGCCGTACTAGATTCTGAAAACACATCATCAACAATGTCTAGTACAGGAGTTATAGCCAAAGGCCTGTGCGGAAAAAGTAGAAAATCCCCAAGCCTCTTTTTGGATTCAGAGAAATCCTGACTTTCCCAAAGGAAATGTTCTTTTAAGGTATGCAAAGTTTCCCCAAAAGAAAAATCCTTGGGGAGAAGCAGAAGAAATGGAATCCTCTGCATCAGAGTCCTCATAAGTAGGTATAGACAAATCCTGTTCATTATAAGAGTCAGAAGAAATAGAATCCTGTTCAGAAGATTCATAGTCAGGTTCAGCCCTAGACCTCTTTGAAGGCGGGGGTTGGCTATCCCTGATTAGAGTAATTAAATCTTCAGCCATTTTGATCATTTGTTTTTTAGGCATAGGGGCCTGCACATGTGGCCTAGGCGTCGGTTTTTTAGACATAGATTGAGATTTTGGCCTTAATATTGAAGATGGCGTTGGTTTAATATACAAATCTGTAGGCCTGAATACACCCTCAGAAGCCGGTGCCTACACAGCGGCTCCGGACCCATCCGAGGTAGAGACATCCGCGGCTTCCATAAAGTACAGTTTTGTACCTACCATAAATGTAGATGTTCGAGTGCTAATACAGCTGCAGTCCTTACATATGGGTTCTCCTGCCGCCAGGCAGGTCCTCGGTCGGCCGAATTCTAAAGTCTTGGTCCGGCGTCGGTTGTTGTCGCCTTCTTCCCTGACGTCAGTGCGACAGGGGTATATAAGACACGGCCGATGCCATTTTCTTCAGTCTTTCTTGCCCCAGATGTCAGGTGCCCCCAGAAGGAAGGCAATACATAATTTATATATCTATGTATAGTCATGCAATGCAATATAATCAAAATTCAGTAGTTGCAAGCAAATACACCATAGAAGGATAACCCAAACAGGTTGTTTGTGGAGGAGTTAGCCACTAGGCCTGTACCAAGAGGGGAAGGAGGGAGGGAAACCTGGACTGCAGCTGTATTAGCACTCAAACATCTACATTTATGGTAGGTACAAAACTGTACTATGTTCATCGTGCATACAGCTGCAGTCCTTACATATGGGTAGAATCCCAAAGCTACGCACAGGGTGGTAGGCACTTGGTAGGCACTAGGTGGAATTAGGAGGAGCCAGAATGCCCTGCAACACAGCAGTGGCAAAGCCTGCTCTTGTTTTGGAGTATAAAGGTAGGTGGTAGTGTTTAGTGAAGGTATGCACCGAACTCCAAGTGGCTGCCTCCAAAATATCTTTCGTAGGAACTCCTCTGAGGAAGGCTGTAGAGGTAGCTGTGGCCCTTGTGGAGTGGGATCGGATGCCTGCAGGCACAGATTTACCATGAAAGGAGTAACAAAAATGTATGCAGTGGCCTATCCATTTTGAAATTGTCCATTTGGAAATTGGCTTCCCTTGAGCTCCTACAGCACAGGACACAAAGAGTTGTTCTGATTTCCTGTATGGCTTTGTTCTGTCCAAATAGTAACGCAGCTGTCTATGGATGTCTAAGGAATGAAGCAGCCTTTCCCCTTTGTTTTGAGGATTGGGGTAAAAGGTAGGTAAGTGTATGGCCTGATTTAAAGCTACCCTGGATACTATCTTAGGTATAAATGACGGGTTGGTTCGTAGGGAAACCCTGTCCTGATGGAAGATGAGAAAGGGCTGCACAGCCATGAGGGCTTGTAATTCCGAGACCCTACAAGCTGAGGTAATAGCCAGAAGGAAAGCTGTTTTCCAGGACAAATATTGCAAATCTGTTGAGGCAGCTGGTTCAAAGGGAGGCAATATTAATTTTTCCAGTATGTAATTAAGATCCCAGGCTGGGATTGGTTGTTTCCTTGGAGGTCTTATATTCTTAGCCCCTCTGAGGAACTGTCTTAAGAGTGGGTGAGAGAATAAGGGTGGATCAGTGTTGTATTCTGCAGAAATGGCTGAGGCATGGATTTTAATGGAGGAGAATGACAGTCCACTGTTCAGCAGTTCAGTTAGGTACTGTAATATCTGAGGCAAATTCAGTTTTCTAGGATCCTGATCCTTTTTCTCATTCCAAGCGCAAAACCGTTTCCATTTTGCGGAGTAAGCTTTTCTAGTAGATGGCCTTCTGGCTTCCAAAATGACATCCTGTACCTCCTTGGAGAGAAGGGTCTGTTGTGGTGTTAAGGAATTTTCCATGCAGCCAGATTGAGTGTTTTCAGCTGACCGTGAAGAGTTTTGTAGCTGTGCTGAGTCAGAAGGAGAGGCATTAGAGGTAGGGTCCAGGGAGGAGAATGTGTTAGGCTCCTCAGGAGTGGATACCAGTGTTGTCTTGGCCAGTCTGGAGCAATCAGTATCATCTTTGGTCTGTCTGCTCTTGTTTTCAAAAGCACCTTGGTCAGTAGAGGAAGAGGTGGAAAGGCGTAAACTGTCCGTGCTGCCCAACTGAAAGAAAGTGCGTCCACTCTCCAGGCCTTTGGATGAAATGTCCTTGAGCAGAACTTTGTCAATTGGTGATTTTTGTGGGAGGCAAAGAGATCTATGTCTGGCCTTCCCCAGGCTTGGATTATCTTTGTAAACACTTGAGGATGCAACTTCCATTCGTGAGGGTCTGTCATATTTCTGCTTAGATTGTCTGCCAGCGTGTTTTCCATACCTGGCACGTACTGTGCTTGAAGCTCGATTTGCCATTCCAGAGCCCTGTTCCAAAGTGACATGGCCAGCCTGCACAGGAGGTATGAATGTGTTCCTCCCTGTTTATGTACCACATTACTGTGGTGTTGTCTGTTCTTATTAATAGTTGCCCTGGATGCAGGAGGTACTTGAAAGCTGTAATTGCATTTATCACTGCTAGCATTTCCTTTTGATTGATGTGAAGGTGCTTTTCCTTTTGGGACCATTTGCCCTGAATGCACCTGTCTGTCATGTGTGCCCCCCAGGCGTAGTCTGAGGCGTCTGTTGTGATGACTTGATTTGCTTGAGGCTTGCTGAATGGTAGACCTGCATTTGTTTGGCATGCTTGAGTCCACCATAGAAATTCCTTTTGTAAACATGGAATTAGTGGTATTATTGTTTCCAAACTGTGGCTGTGTTGAGACCATAGGTTTTTTAGGTACCATTGAAGTTTCCTCATATGCAACTTTGCACATGGGATTAGAAGAATGCAAGATGCCATGAATCCCAGTGCCTGCAGGATTTTCCTTGCAGTTAGCCTGGTACAATTTGCTAGTATCTTGAAGTAATGAGTTAGTTGCCCCTGTTTTTCTGGCGTAAGATAGGCCATCTGGGTGTTTGATTCCAAGTTGGCACCCAGGAAAATTATTTTCTGAGATGGTGTTAGCCTGGATTTCTCTTTGTTGATTGTGTATCCCAGAGATTTCAATAACTGTGTTACGTAAGCCAGATGCTCCAGAAGTATGTGCTTGCTGTCCGCTTGGATCAGGCAGTCGTCCAAATAAGGGTATATTTGTATCCCTTGAAGTCTGCAGTAGGCAATTTCTGATGCCAGGCATTTCGTGAATACTCTGAGCGCAGTAGATAAGCCAAAGGGCAATGCAGAGAATTGATAGTGGATTGAACCTGCAAGAAATCTGAGGTATCTTCTGCAGCTTTGTCTGATTGGGACATGCAGGTATGCCTCCTTGAGGTCCAATGTTACCAGCCAAGACCTCTTGCCCAGCATGGGAAGAAGCTGCTGTAAGGTGAGCATCTTGAATTTTGGTACTAGTAGAAATGTGTTTAGGATGGATAAGTCCAAAATGGGTCTCCAATCGGTTCCCTTCCTTGGTACCAGGAATAGTCTGGAATAAAATCTTGACCTTGCTCGTGAGTAGGTACCTCTTGAATAACTTTCATGTCCATGTGCTTTGAAATTTGTATTTGAGCCTCTGCCCTTTGATTGTGTGGCAGGTTCGGCATGCCTCTCATTTTTGGAAGAGTGTGAAAATGAAATCTGTAGCCTCTGTTTATAATGTCCAGGATCCATTTGTCTTTTGTGACAATATGCCAATTTTTTGAAAATAATGCCAGCTTTCCTCCCAAGGGTGCTGCCACTTGAGCCTTGTTTGGCATGCAAAGGGGAAAGTCATTGGGTTTGTTTTCTGTATTGCTGTGCATTGTCTTCGCCACCTCTTGATGCTGGAGGTTGCCATTGTCTGCCTCCATATGATCCTTGAGATTGTCCTCTGCCCCTTCCGCGTCTGTATCTACCTCTTTGGGGCTTGTCCGTGGCTGGAAAGGACCACTTTTGTGGGCCAATTTCTACTAAAACGTGGTGGTTGTACCAGTAGAAAAGCCTTAACAGTTTGCATAGATTTAGCTTTTTCTTCCATTTTCCTTAGTATTTCCTCAGCATTAGTACCAAATAATACATCCTTTTGTAAAGGAGCATCCAGTAATTTAGCCTTGGCATGATCAGGCAGGGTTTGTTCCCTAAGCCAGGCATGTCTACGAATGACTGATCCTGTAACTGCTGCTCTACTTGAGGCCTCTAGAGCATCATAACCACATTGCAAGGTGTGCTTACCCACTTGGTCTGCACTATGCATCATATCCTGCAACTCTTTCAGATCTGGTTGTTCAGGTTGTGACATTTTATTGTTTAATTGTGATAACAGAAACTGCTGATATTTAAGCATATGGAACTGACAATTTAAGGCCCTCATGGCTAGAGTGGCCGAGGTATATACCTTTTTTCCCAACCTTTCTAAGGATCTAGACTCTCTTTCGGAGGGTAATAGATTCTTAGCAGTAGAGGCCTTCATTCCCTTGGGACCCTGAGAAATGGTTTCTGGGTCAGCATTATGGCTTTTGTAAAGAAATTGGTGTGAGTTAGGAACTCTGTAGTACCTATCAGGCTTGACTGTTGCTGGAGGCAGGGAATCCGGATTAAGGCAAGCCTCCGAATAAACATCATCAAGTATGTCCAAGACAGGAGGTATCGCCAGAGGCCTGTGCTGAGGTAGTAGAAGAAATTCCCTAAGCCTTTTCTTTGAATCTGAAAAATCCTGGCCTTCCCAATGGAAGTGTTCCCTCAAGGTATGCAAGGTTTCCCCGAATGAGAGGTCCTCTGGGGGGGATACAGAAGGAATGGACTGTTCTGCATCAGAATCTTCAAAAGGGGAGTACGAATGCTCCTCTTCATAGAATGTTCTGAAATAATGGAGCCCTGGTCAGAAGAGGGAGATTCCTCCTCCACTCTGGGTCTCTTGTCCGGTGGGGGTTGGGAACCCCTGATAAGAGTAATTAAATCCTCAGCCATTTTGAGCATCTGCTTTTTAGGCATGGGGCCTGTAGATGGGCCCTGTGCAACAGGCCTCTGGGAGTGCATGGCTGATTTAAACTTAGTAAAGGCCTTGATGGAAAAGGAAGGAGAAGGTCTGAATTCACCATGGGTGGAAGTAGATCTGTCCACATTAAGAGGTTCAACACTCACAGTGGCTTCGGTAGCTGTAGTCAGGGTGTGGGCCGAGGAACCTGCGGTCTCGGGTACAGAGGACACCGCCAGAGAAGCGTTGTCGGTAGTCAGGGGCTGCGTAGGCGCCTCACTGAGAACCGGACCACGTGTAGCCGGTCTTGGCGTGGTGTCGGTAGAGACTGAGGGCCTCGCGTGTCAGTCTTTGTCCTTGTGTTTTTTGGACAAAACAGTAGTCGGAGTCTCCGACGACATTTTATAGTTAAAAGCTTTACCAAAAAAGTGCTGGGCGAACTCCGCCCGACGCTTAATAGTGCGTTTATTAAAGGTAGCACAAAAGCGACAGCCCGAGACGTCGTGGTCTGGGCCTAAACAAGGAATACAGAGGGAATGGAAATCCTTATGCAGTATTTGCTTCCCACAAGAAATACAATTGTTAACTTTGTCTGACATCGGTCTGAGGCAAAAAAAGTTTCCCCAACGGGGTACTTAGCTTTAAAGAAGACTTCGGTTTCCAAATTTTCGTAATTTCAGGAGCTGGCCGACCGGCACTTGCGAACTGCTTCTGTTTCGGGCACCGCATGGCAAAAAAGACTGAAGAAAATGGCGTCGGCCGTGTCTTATATACCCCTGTCGCACTGACGTCAGGGAAGAAGGTGACAACAACAGACGCCGGACCAAGACTTTGGAATTCGGCCGACCGAGGACCCGCCTGACGGCAGGAGAACCCATATGTAAGGACTGCAGCTGTATGCACAATGAACATCTGAAGCATCTCACGGCATACCGGACTCCGAATGGGTCTCAGTGGAGGCCTGCGAATCAGAAGTAGCGGGTATCAGGGGCTGCGAAAGCACCTCACTGAGTACCGGCAAACTGGCGACTGGCTTAGGAGAAATGTCGTCAGCGGTTTTGGACGTCAACGACCTGTCTCTGTCTTTTTCTTTGCATTTTTTTTAGGTATTCTGATAGTCGGATTGCTAACCAACATCATTTCTGGATAATTAAACCGTGATCCAAAATATTTAGAAGCAAAAATGTATCGACAATGGATAGTGCGCTGATTAAATAAAGCACAGAACTGACAGCAAGGTATGTTGTGGTCAGGGCCTAGGCAAGGAATACAGTACAAGTGAAAATCCTTATTAGGTATTTAATACCCACATTTTACTCACATAGGTAAGGAGCAAGAAAAAGTTTCCCCAATGGGGTGCTTAGCTTTTTAGTTGAAGACTTCGGCTCTGAAACTCGAAAACGAAAATTTCAGGGGTCGGACGACCGGCACTTGTGAACTGCTTCTGCTTCGGGCACTGCGTGGCAAGAAGGACTGATGTAATGGCATCGGCTGCATGTTTTATACCCCTGATGACCTGATGTCATGGAAGAAGGGACAGCAACCGACACAGGACCCAAGACTTTGTTAATCAGGCTGACTTTGGGTAACCTGCCAGCAGATTACCCCAAATGTAATGACTGCAACAGTGAAACACGAAGAACATCAGAAATTTCAGATTCCTGGTCAGAAGTATCATAAGCAAATTCAGCCCTAGGTCTCTTAGAGGTGGAAGGCTGGCTTCCCCTGATTAAAGTAATAAGGTCTTCAGCCATTCTTATCATTTGTTTTTTAGGCATAGAGGCCTGACCATGCGGTCTGGGCATTGGTTTTCTAGGCATGGTTCAAGTTTTAGGCCTTGAAGAAGAAGATGGTGTCAGTTTAATACGCAAGTCAGTAGGCCTGAATACACCCTCAGAAGCCGGTGCCTGCACAGTGGCTCCGGTCCCATCCAAGGTAGAGACATCCGCAGGTTCCACAGTTGAAGCATCTCGTGACATACCAGACTCCGAATGGGTCTCAGTAGAGGCCTGCGAATCTGAAGTGGCAGGTATCAGTGGCTGCGAAAATGCTTCACTGAGTACCAGCGAACTGGCGACTGGCTTAGGAGAAACATTGTCTGCAGCTATGAACCTAGGCGGCCTGTCTCTGTCTTTATCTTTGCATTTTTTCGGAATGTCAGTAGTCAGATGGCTTACCAAATACATATCTGGATAATTGAACTGAGCACCAAAATATTTAGAAGCAAAAATATACCGACGATGAATAGTTTGTTGCTTATATAAAGCACAAAACCAACAGCAAGGTACGTCGTGGTCAGGGCCTAGGCAAGGAATACAGTACGAGTGAAAATCTTTGAGGTATTTGCTTACCACAAGAAATACAATTATTGACTTTTACTGACATCAGTTTAGAGCAAGAAAAAGCTTCCCCAACGGGGTACTTAGCTTTAGTTGAAGACTTCGGTTCTGAAACTCGAGAAAGTACAGTTGTGTACACCTACCATAAATGTAGATGTTCGAGTGTCTTCACTGTTGCAGTCATGACTGTAGGGTTCTCCCCTGCCGGCAGGCAGTCCTCGGTCGGCCAGAATCCCAAAGTCTGGGTCCGGCGTCGGCTGTTCAGCCATGCTCCCTGACGTCAGAGCGTCAGGAGTACAAAGCTGACAGCCGACGCCATCTTCTCCAGTTTTTCTTGCCCCAGATGTCAGGAGTCCCAAAATGAAAAAGGTCCCATAACCTTTGCAAATACACCTCAGAAGAATGGTGAAATAAGGAAGTACATAAAAGTAAAAATAAGAGGGGACAGGAGGGAGAAGCAGACTGCAACAGTGAAGACACTCGAACATCTACATTTATGGTAGGTGTACACAACTGTACTATGTTCATCGTGTTTCACTGTTGCAGTCATGACTGTAGGGTAGAATCCCAAAGCTGAAAGAAAGGGAGGTGGTCATAAAGAAGAAGGGGCGGCTAAAAAGGCCCTTCAGGACTGCAGAGGCTAAGCCTGCCCTAGACTTAGAGTAGAGAGGTAGACTGTAGTGCTTAGAAAAAGTATGCACTGAACTCCAAGTTGCAGCTTCCAAAATGTCTTTGGTAGGAACTCCCCTGAGGAAGGCCGCAGAAGTGGCAGCAGCTCTGGTGGAATGAGACAGTATACTCCCTGGGATTTGCTTACCATGATGTGAATAACAAAATCTGATTCCATGAGCAATCCATTTAGAAATGGTCTGTTTTGAAATGGCTTTACCTTGGGAACTTGAAGCATAAGAAACAAACAATTGTTCTGATTTTTTGATGTCCTTGGTTCTGTCCAGGTAAAAACGTAGTTGTCTGTGTACATCCAAGGAATGCAAGATCCTTTCCCCTTTATTTTGAGGAGTGGGGAAAAATGTTGGCAAGCGGATAGTTTGATTTAAAGCCACTTTGGAAACCACCTTAGGCATGAAGATAGGATTAGTCCTCAAAGATACTCTGTCTTGATGAAAAATAATATAAGGTTCCACAGCCATAAGAGCTTGTAACTCTGAAACTCTCCTGGCAGAGGTTAGGGCTAACAAGATAGCTGTCTTCCAAGAAAAAAACTTGATGTCAGAAGAGGCAGCTGGCTCAAAAGGAGGCAAGGTTAGTTTTTCCAAAACATAGTTGATATCCCAAGCAGGAATGGGAGGAGATCTAGGAGATCTTAAGTTCTTAGCTCCTCTGAGA
This sequence comes from Protopterus annectens, assembly GCF_019279795.1. Taxonomy (NCBI): domain Eukaryota; kingdom Metazoa; phylum Chordata; order Ceratodontiformes; family Protopteridae; genus Protopterus; species Protopterus annectens. The sequence continues at coordinate 712,022,575 of NC_056730.1, read as the reverse complement.
AACTGTCTCATGAGTTGGTGGGAAAAGATGGGAGGGTCTGTATTATAATGAGCAGAAATAGCAGAGGCATGTATCTTAATTGAAGAGAAAGAGAGACCCTTGTGTAAGAGATCTGACAAGTAAAGTAAGATTAAGGTAATGTTAGGAAGAAGAGGATCAGAATCCTGAGCCTGCATCCAAGAACAAAATCTTTTCCATTTTCCTGCATAAGATTTTATAGTGCTAGGACGTCTAGCTTCTAAAATGACATCCATAACCTGCTTGGGTAGGAAGGAAGAAATCAAAGGCCCTGGATTAACCAGGCCGCTAGGCTGAGAGTTCTGACATGAGAGTGTAGAACCTGACCCTGATGTTGGGACAGAAGGTTCGGAGACTGAGGTAAAACCCAAGGGGGCTCCAGACATAGGTTTGTTAGAGTTGGATACCAAAACTGTCGAGGCCAATTTGGAGCCAGCAAGATTATCATCTTGGGCTTGTCCTGTTTTATTTTCAATAAGACTCGTGGAAGAAGAGGAAGAGGCGGAAAGGCATATCCCGAGAGGTTCCTCCAACTGAATGACAGGGCATCCACTTTCCAAGCTTCTCTGTGGAAAGTCCTGGTGCAAAAAGTTTGAAGTTGATGATTGAGATGGGATGCAAAGAGGTCTATGTGAGGACATCCCCAGACTGCTGTTATCATCCTGAATATTTTGGTGTCCAGCATCCATTCATGTGGATCCGAAAGGTTTCTGCTCAGACTGTCTGCCAAGAAGTTTTGTTTCCCTGGTAAAACTGAGCTTGAAGATCCAGATTGTAATCTATAGCTGTGTTCCATAGATCCATGGCTAGTCTGCAAAGGGCGTAGGAATGAGATCCCCCTTGCTTGTTTATGTACCACATAACTGTGGTGTTGTCCGTCTGTATTAGTAGTTGCCCCGGTTGTAAAAGATTCCTGAAGGCCAACAGAGCTTTCTGAACGGCTAACATTTCCTTTAAATTGATATGCAGGTGCTTCTGATCCTTTGTCCAAAGGCCCTGTAGACAGTTGCCCTGAAAATGGGCTCCCCAAGCATAATCTGAGGCGTCCGTGGTTAGATCTGAGCGACAGGAGGCAGACAGAAGGGTTTCCCTTTGTTTAGAGCACATGCCCTGGACCACCAAAGAAATTCCTTTTGAAGGCAAGGAAGGACGGTGATCAGTATGTCTAAACTGTGGCAATGCTGAGACCATACACTTTTTAGGTACCACTGTATTTTCCTCATGTGTAGTCTTGCATATGGTACGAGAAGGATGCAGGAGGCCATGTAACCCAAATCCTGCAGGAATTTCCTTGCAGATAGTTGAGTTAAAGTCGCCAGGGTTTTGAAAGTTGAGGCCAGCTGTAATTGTCTTTCGGATGTCAGAAATGCCATCTGGGTTGTGGAGTTTAGAAGGGCACCCAGAAAAGTTGTCTGTTGTGATGGTGTCAAATTTGACTTTTTTATGTTTACAGAGAATCCGAGGAACTTGAGGAGGTTCTGTACAAATTTTAGATGCTGGAGTAAGACATCCTTGCTGTCTGCCTGAATTAGACAATCGTCCAGATAAGGGTAAATTTGAATTCCCCTGAGTCTGCAGTAAGCTACTACTGGAGCCAGGCATTTGGTGAAGACCCTGGGTGCAGTAGACAATCCAAAGGGCAGCGCAGAGAATTGAAAGTGCCTTGATCCGGCCTTGAACATGAGGTATTTTCTGCACTCCTGCCTGATGGGAATGTGTAAATATGCCTCCTTTAAATCCAAAGTTACCATCCATGCATCTTTGGACAGCACTGGAAGTAGTTGCTGTAGAGTAAGCATCTTGAATTTTGGAATCTCTAGAAAGGTGTTCAAGACCGACAGATCCAGAATGGGTCTCCATGAGTTTTGCTTCCTGGGGACTAGAAAGAGCCTAGAGTAAAAACCTTTTCCCATCTCTGAAAGTGGAACCAGTTCTATGGCATTCATAGCCAACAAAGTTTCCACCTGGTTTAAGGCCTCCGTCCATTGATGTTTTGGAAGGTCTGGCCATCCGCTTGGCAAGGTATGAAAATGGAATTTGTAACCTCTTAAAACCACATCCAAAACCCACTTGTCTTGGGTTATTTGAGTCCATTTTGATAAAAAAGAGAGAGTTTTCCTCTGAGAGGGGCTTCCAGGCAAAAAGTTCCTGAAGCCCAACAGAGGGAGTCATTGAGTTTGTTTCCTTTGAGATTGTGACCTGTCCTCTCCTCCCCTAGGGGTCGAAGCAGTCCACTGTCTTGGTCTATAAGCAGCTTGTGATTGAGGCCTCCCTCTGGAACGTCTGTATCTACCCCTCTGAGGTCTGTCTGAAGTGGGAAAGGACCAAGTTTTTGAAGGCCAATTCCTGCTAAATCTAGGAGGCTGTACTTGTAAGAAATCTTTAACTGTTTGCATGGATTTCGCTTTATCCTCCATCTTTTTAATCACCTCTTCAGCTTTTGATCCAAACAAAACATTAGGCTGAACAGGAGCATCCAATAATTTTGCCTTTACCTGTTCAGGTAAATTTTGTTCCTTTAGCCATGCATGCCTCCTAATGACTCTGCCAGAGGCCGCAGCCCTACAAGAAACCTCCAAGGCATCAAATCCACAGTGTAAACCTTGCTTCCCAACCTGTTCAGTGGCATGCAATACGTCATGTAATTCCTTATCATCTGCACAAGCAGAAATGGAAGTAAGCTTTTGTTTTAAGACAGACAACAGAAATTGCTGGTATTTAAACATATGAAACGGACAGTTTAAAGCCCTAATGGACAAAGTAGTAGAAGTGTACACCTTTTTGCCCCATCTTTCTAAGGATCGAGAATCCTTTTCAGTAGGAGTAGGATTTTTGGCAGAAGTGGCCTTAGCTCCCTTAGGACCCTGAGAAATGGTTTCAGGGTTAGCAGAAGGGTTCTTATATAAAAACTGATGGGAATCAGGAACCCTGTAATATCTATCAGGCTTCACAGGAGCAGGAGGAAAAGAGTCAAGGGTTAAGTTAGCCTCCAAAAAGGCATCATCCACAATATCCAAAACAGGAGGAATAGCCAGGGGTCTATGTTGGGGAAGAAGAAGAAATTCCCTCAGCCTTTTCTTGGATTCCGAATACTCCTGTCCTTCCCAGTGGAAATGTTCCCTCATTTCATGCAAAGTTTCCCCAAAAGAGAAATCCTCAGGGGGAGAAGCTGAAGGAATGGATTCTTCAGCATCAGAATCTTCATAAGGAGGGAAAGAATATTCCTGATCAGAAGAAGAAACTGAAGAAACAGAAGCCTGATCAGAGGAATCATAAGAAACATCCTGCCTTGGCCTTTTGTCTGGAGGGGGATGAGAACCCCTAATCATAGTAAGTAAATCCTCCGCCATCTTGAGTAACTGTTTCTGTGACTTGGGAGCCGGTTCAGAAGAAGCCTGTGTAGAAGTCTTTGATTTTGTCTTTGGCTTTGCCTTTATTAGAAGCTGAGTAGCCTGAAAACCCCTTCGGAAGCCGGTACCTGCACAGCGGCTCCGGACCCATCCAAAGGAGCATTGTCCGAAGGTCCTGCAACAGAAATATTTAAAGGCCTGGTTGGCTCCTCATGAGAGTCCGTTTCGGCCATCAGTTCTGAAATGGCCGACGACAGGGGCTGCAAAAGCGCCTCACTGATGATGGCCGAACCTAAAGCTGGCTCCGCTTGTGCGCTATCATCCGATTTGGACCTCGGAGGCCTGTCTTTATCCTTGCAACGTTTGTGAACTCCGGTAACCGGGACCGTATCCGACGACATTTTGTAGTTAAAGCGCCTACCGAAGTAATGAAAAGCAAAATCGTACCTTCGCTTAATTGTACGTTGATTGAATCTAGCACAAAACCGACAACTAGCTACGTCGTGGTCAGGGCCCAAGCAAGGAATACAGTAAGAATGAAAATCCTTATGAGGTATTTGCTTCCCACATGAAATACAATTATTAACTTTTTCTGACATCAGAGTGGAGCAAGAAAAAAGTTTCCCCAACGGGGTACTTAGCTTTGAGTGGAGAAGAAAATCTTCGGACTGAAGTATATCAGTAAAATTTGTCAGGAGTCCGCCGACCGGCAACTGCGAACTGCTATCACTGCACGGTAAGAAAGACTGGAGAAGATGGCGTCGGCTGTCAGCTTTGTACTCCTGACGCTCTGACGTCAGGGAGCATGGCTGAACAGCCGACGCCGCACCCAGACTTTGGGATTCTGGCCGACCGAGGACTGCCTGCCAGCAGGGGAGAACCGTACAGTCATGACTGCAACAGTGAAACACGATGAACATCGAAAATTTCAGGTGTCGGCCGACTGGCACTTGTGAACTGCTTTGGCTATGGGCACCACACAGCAAGAAAGACTGATGTAATGGTGTTGGCTGCATGCTTTATACCCCTGACTACCTGACGTCACGGAAGATGAGAGAGCAACCGATGCAGGACCCAAGACTTTGATAATCAGGCCGACTAAGGGCTACTGTAAGCAGATAACCCAAATGTGATGACTGCAACAGTGAAACACAAAGAACATCAGGCCAAACCCAAGGACTGCCTGTCTTTTATGCAGAAGAGAATAGCCGGCTGAATAAGAATTCCTGTAAAGGAAGTTTTTATTGAAAACACTACACCACTCATGCCCCTAACAAGTAGGAATATCGATGAGGTTTGCAACTTTTACTCTGAAGGACATGGTCAGGGTAGCCTTATGGGCCCCTAGGAAATCATTATTTGATGGAATTAGAACTTTTATGGAGCATGACTACTGTGCCAAGACGACAACACTCAGACATGCATTTCTTCCAGTGACCTGTCAGTGTAGATGGTTAAAGATTAGATTTAGTTTGATATACCCTATTTTTAAACTACTGCTCCCGGCTGGGACAATAACCTTCTTGAACCCAGAGAAGGCGAAAGAAAAAATAACTGTATTGGCTAATGGAAATGGGGCATTGGATGAAGCTTCTTTTACTGAAACCTCTCCACATCCTGTTCATCTTCCTCAATCCGAACAGAGAATAAGAATCCGGAGCAGTTCCCCTTTATTTAGGCAATGGATGAAGACCCCAGAAAAACCTACTCTCTCTTTAGCCACAACTTCAGATTAGTTCAGAATCCAGATGACTGCATGCTAGCCAGGACTGTGGACTCGTCAGTTCTGTTTTGCTTAAAAGTTTACATTAGACCAAAATCTTTCTTTTGTGTCTTTTTTTATTCTTTCATAGTTGTGTGAAATGTCTGTATACGTGATATTTAGCAATAGCTTCCAACGCAGTGAAATCTAACACTGAATTACAGGAAGTTTGGTGCAGGGCAAGGGTTGGAAGTGTAATTCACAAATAAGAAATGTCTTCTTTTTGTTGCATAACTATGGTATGCCATGGTACACTTCACATTTTAAGAGAAACAATGCATCCTATCCTTGGAAGTATGGGAAGGTGGCTGTATATAAGTTCTTGTTATAACCTACAGTTTTGTAAAATGACTTTAGAATTTTGCCAGTACATACTTGCTGTTATGTTACAAATGTACATTATTATATGGAATACGGTTTGTGGATATAATTACTACTGCATGATTATATTCTTACTCTAAATACTGAATTTTTTTTTTTATTATGAGTTACTTATTGGTATCACGGAATGTTAAATGTTTTTGAACTTCCAGTAAAAAAGGCTACAAATCTCTGCACACCTAAAAACAGTTGGTTCTACAATAGATATGTTACAAGAATCCCACCTGAGCCATAAGGAGCATATCAAATTAGTTAAATTTGATTTCAAGATTGCCTGCCACTCGTATTAACCAGAATGGAAGAGGTATGGTGTTTGCATTCTCAAAGTCAGAGGAGTCCCTTTTTCAATAGTGAGTGAACTAAAGGATGACATGGACCATGATATGGCTTGAAAAGGAGGGCTGGGAATGGTTAAACTAACATTAGTAAATGTCTACATCCTCTCGAGGTGCGTACAGGCATGAAATTACCAAGATATGCAGGGAATGGATAGCCTTTACAGAAGGGTTCGCTATTATCCCAAGAGACTGGAACACAGATTTCACACAGATGAGGTTCAAATGGGTCTTAGGCTAGGCCCAGCTCTTACTCTGGGTAGCATCTTAGCAAAATATCTTACTTTAAAGAGATTTGTCACATTCTTGAGATTTGTAAAGTTGGATAACCCTGGTTACTCTTGTGGCTCAGCTAGATAAAACAGTTTCTCTCGTGCTGACAAAAGTTTACTCTCAAAGGAGCTTGGTTGTCTGGTTAGACATGGAGAGATGGGTTCTATCATCCTTTCAAACCATGCACTACTCCTGTGCAAGTTTGCTGCTGTGCAACTCCAAGTGCAAAAGCTTTTAAAACAGATAAGCCATTCTGATGCCATCTCACAGTAATGACTAGGCAACTTGGCAGCATATGAGGTTAACCTGTAAATTTCTGTCCAAGGGTATTATCCTCCCAGTACAACAACACAAAGTGAAGGATATCTTAGAAAGAGTTTTACAAAACTATAGTAGTTATAAGAAGAGATGGCAAGATATCCTCCCTTTGACCTTTGAGGCTGAACTTAAGTCTCTTTAAAGAGATTATAGAACAACGAGAGAGACTAAGGAAATACAAATCATGCAAGTAAACTTACCACAACAGCAAATGTTCAAATAATCACTGCTGCAGTAGCCTTAGCTGATCAGTTTCCAGAGCTTAAGGACACCTTTCACATGCCCAGTTCGTTGACACCTCAAGCACTGCTGAAGAAAAATCAACAGTCTGGGCGTCATACCCTTCAGAGCATTCATGTCAAATGAAGCAGGGAGGCTACAGTCCTGAAAACAGATAATGCTAGGTAAATAAAAAACAAAGTGGACACCATGGCAACAAAAATATATCACAATAAGGGGGATGGAGAGAGGAAGCAGCTATTGCTGACTAGGTCCAATACGTGAGAAGGCTTGTTTTAATTGCCCTTGGCCATTTCCAAAAGAAGGGAGAACCACCGTTTCCTAGGCCAAAATGGAGTCAACACAATGATCTTTGGAAACTCCTTCTGAATCTTCAGAATGACCCTGGATTTCAGTGGAAAGCCATACAGGACAGTCCTGATCAAGGAAATTAAAATGGGTCTGTTTCCCAGGCCTGTTTGCAAGGAATCCTGCAACAAATTGTCGCTAGCTGATTGTTGAGAATGGTGACGAAAAGAACAACCTGAAGTGTTCCCCACACATGGATCAAAATTCTGGAAGACTCCCTGATTTAATTTCCATTCATGCGGGACTGTTCTGGTCCTGCTCAGCTTGCCTACTATAATATTTTGCTCTGATGGAATGCAAGATGCTTTCAAAGTAAGATTGTGCTGAACTATTATATCCCAGGCTACCTCCAGATCCCCCTGTTTATGTACATCATCAATGTGTTGGGTTGTCTGTAATCACGTGTAACCGCGCAGATTGCCATAGATGACAGACAGCTGATGCCAACATCTTTTTTATGTTTATGTGTTTTTGTCTGCCCTTTTTGTTTGTTCCAAAGACCCTTTACTTTTATTCCTACAGACACTTCTCCCCAAAGAAAGTTTAAGCCTTCTGTAGTTATAGACTGTACTAGAGTTGGGATGCAAAATGGATGACCAGGATTTAGATAAATCTGGTCTCTCCATCAAAGCAGTTCCCTTTTGACAATTCCCAAAACCAGGATCTGGAAAGTCAGGGAGTGTTAATGTTGGGACCACACAAACTTTAGATACCACTGAATCTTTCTAACGTGGAGTCTGGCTAAAGAAATCATGAACGCCATGACTCCTAGTACCCTGAGAAATCCCTTGTTGAAGTCTTGGACTTTGAGGAATAATTCAGGAATAGATCCAGATACAGACCTACTTTTTCCTGTTGAAGAAAAGTTCTTTAAACTGTGGTATCAAAAGAGACACTTTGGGAAAACATGTGAGGAGGAGTCAAACAAGGCTTTTGAATATTCTAGTGAAACTTCAGTCAGAGAAAGAGATCTTTTATCCATGTGAGAGATAACTAGCACTCTGAAAAAGACTCTGCAAAGATGAGCACCCACTGAGGCAGAATGACAGGAGGAAAAAAAAGAGGAGTTTGAACTGACGGTTGAGAGGGAATCCCTTTAAAAGGTGGGAGAGACTCCCACTCCCATCTGTAACTTGATTAATTACTTTCAGAATCCCTCTGTCTGAAACAATCTGTTGTCAAAGAGAACAATGGAAGTTCAGACCTTCTGGAAGTTTCCAAAAGTTGGAAGTTAGTTTCCCTGGGTGGGGAGGGGGGCGGAGAGTCTTGTAGATGGTCAGACTTATTAGACTATCCTTTGTTCTGGGGGGTTCCTACATTCTTTTTCACGGCGCCCTGCCATTGCTTTTTAAACATTTGCGTACCAGCAGCTTGCTGCATTTGCTTAGTTTACTTTTTGAACAAGACTGTAGAGGTGGCATTAAACCCCTTGACAAACTGGCAAAAGAAAGGCTGAAAATTGGAGAAATTCCTTGAATCAGCTTACTTCTCTCAACACAGTTTAAGGTCCTCCGAAACAGATGGTCCAAAAACTCTGTCTAAGAGGGAATTCAAAATTTCAGCTTTAACATCCTCAGGAAAGTTTCGAGTATGCAACCAAGCAAACCTTCTCATAACAGTTTCAGCAGAATCATAATCATTTTTCCAGCAGTGATAACAGAAACAATAAGGTTACACAAAAAGGTTTTTTCTCCCCCGAGAAGAGGGAACAGATGCCATGATATGTCTCATGTTCTCACATGGCACAAATACAAACTAACATATCAAAATAGCAGTTGAGAATTCTAAAAAACAAGTGTTGCGGAAGAAAACATCTCCCACCCGTCTACTGAAAGCTTTCCCATCCTTGTCAGAAGGTGAGGAATTGGTATCAACCAGATGGTTAGCAGCAGCTGGGTTCACTAGAAAAAATACCTGCAGAGTCTGACCTTGGATGAGTACATAAAAACTTATGACTGAGCAATGTTATTCAATCTAGCTGCTTTCTTGGGTACAGCGGTCTGTCTTATCAGGCAATTTGCAGCCAGTAACAAATACTTCCGCTAATGCTGAAAGAACAGACAGAATTGGTGTAAGTTCATGAAAATCCAGTTGCAATAAATCATAACACTTATTCAGAGACAGTGGAATGTCATTATGTTCCAAATGAAACAATGGATTCATTCTGGAAATAGTTTCAGAAAAAAATCCTTTTAGGGGACTGGAAGAAGCAACACTTTCCTCAAAATCTGAATTAAAAAAAAAAAAAAAAAAATTTTTTTACTTCTTTTTGATAGGAATTTCTAAAGAAGCAGACCCACTTTTGCCAGGCAAAACATCCCTAGAGACAGGCATTTCAATCTGCCTAGGCAGAGAGGTATCCCCACATCCTTCTCCCAGAACCAACAAGAATGGTTTTCCCTCAATTGCCAAGGGCACTGCAACAGCCAGAAAGGATGCATCTAACCTCCAGTCAATGTTGACTATAAGGACTACACAAGAGGAAACCAAGGAATATGATCTCTGTTCATGGACGCTGGAACCACAGAGTGAGGGGGAGGGAGTGCCCCCCCACACACACTTTTACAAGACTGTCTTGCCTAGCCCCCATGGCAGAACAAAACAAAACAAAACTCTGTGGTGGTGGCGTCGCAGCAGACAGTTCAATGTTATTTCCACTGCTAGGTGACTCTTAGGTAGGACATTCCAGGGTGAAATCTGTAGCGGATCAGACTGCGATGATCAGGAAAGAAACCTACAAATGCAGATGACTGAGAAGCGTCAGAAACAGAACCCACAAGTGCTGTTTTGACAGTTTATGCAGATAGTAAAAAAAGGTCATCATCAGCAACGGTAGTTGGGAGGATCATCAACTTCCGTACAGCTCCCTGGTAGCATCCCAAAGTCAGGAGTGGAAACAAACCTGTGAACTATAATGACTGTATCTCATTTGACTTCATAAAAATCCACTGTTGACACTCAAATATTTAGTTGCATAATATAGTGTAAAACATTTTAGGCAAACTAAATAGTGTTCCATAGTGACACAGTGACACGAGCCAAGGGATGTCACCTTGCCCTTTATCAGGGTAAAAGTCTGTTCAATTCATCTTACTGAGTTTCGGGATTTCTTTTTCTGTTGTCTAAATGCAATTGCAATGCAGAAATTGCACTCTTCATCATCTTACTGTTTTGGCAAAAGAGACTAAAACCACTTCAGACAACAACAGGAAATACCCAGCTGTCCTCAGAAATGGAGCTTAACAGGCACGTTAACATTCTAAATATGCAGCACAAAACAAACCTCTACGGTGGTGGCGTCGCAGATTTAAGACACCGATGGCATCTTTAAGGAGAGTCCATGCCTCAAGCGTGTGTTGTAGATAACACAGTAGGCGTGAAATTTTAAACATCTGTTGACTGCCTACCTACCCTTGTTGTTGCCCATGTTTCAGGTACAGGCACAGCTTTTTCCCCTGGCATACTCGCAGGTTAGGAGAGGAAGAGTTTTGTCGTGTTTCTGATATATGTTGCTGGAGAGAGTTTTGTCATGCTTCTGAAACATCTATTTGATTTGTCCTAGCTGTGTGTATTCTGTCACATGGCCCTCATCCTCTAAATGTGGTTAAGTTTGCAAAATTGCTTGATGCAATCCTAGATTCTGAGGTCAGACCTGAACAAGATATACAATTCATCATTATCTTGATCAATAAAACATTAGGTCTCCTCTTTGAGGGAGAACAGTTTATGAGAGTATTAGTGAGCTTGAGTGGCAGCTGCTGGAGAGTATCTGTCACTAAGTTTGTTGCATGCAATGAGCATCCTTCCTAATCTCCAGTCCAGATTAGCCTTCAGATTCAAACAAGCTCTAAATCTGCACAATCAGTAAATTTGTTGTGGGTCAAACATCAAGGCTTGCCGTTGCATCTGTAGGCCCAATTCTAACTACCATTATTTTTGGCTTTGAAAAAGCTACCCAGAAGCTAGCAGCATGACTGCTTGGGGATGAGTACAGCACCACAGAATCATTAGCATATTGGCTAATCCTGCATTGTCTACAGTATGACAGAGTGTTGTTAAGAAATGTGGTAAACAGAATGGGAGTGTGTTGTTATGGTTTACGGTGTAAAATGCTTGCAACTAGGATTGTGTCGATCTGGTTTGTTTTCATTTATATAAATGTATGATTGCCAACGTAGTAAGTGATGGTTTAATAAAGATGTTTCTTGTATAAAAAGGCACAAATTGAACAATTTATGTAATGTTGCTTAGGTTATAGGATATATAGCAATATATGAGAACTATAAGGTTTATAAGCGTGAACTTGTTAAGACAGTTTGATTATTTTTATATAAATGTAAATGTCCTTATGTCACAAGTGATACATTCAATAAAGGTGTTTAAAAAAACAAAGAAATGTGGTATACAGAAGAGAACCACTTCCTGATCTGTGCCACACCTACAAGAGAACCACTGAGTGGAGAAAATAATGAAAAACTGTACTGACTCAGAAAAAAAAAATACTATAAAGCTAACAATAATACCATCTCCTTTGCTGTAAAGCAGATAATTATTTTAACTATTAATTGTATCGTGATACACATTTATCCACACTCCAGGGTTGGCACAGTGAATGAAAATTACTACAGACATCACTATCAAGACAGGCTTGCATGGCACAAGTCTTCCATGTCTGCAATCACAAAAAAAGTGCTGTATCTCTTCTACCAGATATAGTCTGCAGAGGGTCAATATAGCAAAATGCAAAACCAGTTCATAATTGAAATGGAGAGTAAACAGGGAGATAGGAAAGTATGAAAGGAGAATGTAGCAAGAGACGAAGACACAGAAGGGTGACAATAAGTATGACAAGTGGAGGGAAGGGAGGGCTGTTGTGTAGAGGTCTCCATTTTCAACATATAAAGAAAAAGGTGTGGTGGGTTGGCTCAAGAAGAATTATTGGGAAAGAAGGGAGAACAGCATATAGAGGAGCAAGACTAACCTATATAAACCACGAACACAGAAATTGACTTGGTGGCATATACGCAAAATATATGAATGACAGTCGAGTGACACAGACTGGCAGGGGGTAAGCAGCAGAACATGGGGACACAGATGGACAATGCACAAGGTATGACGAATGGCACAATAAGAAGATGAGTACCTGAATGAAACAGGGTAGGGGGTCATTGCCAAATGTCAGACCAGTCCAAAAGACAAAACCAAGCCATCAGTCACTTCCATGGTTGACACCATGATCAGGCTGCACCTTTGGTGGCCTGATGCTCAGGACCTGACACTTCTGTGACTTGGTAATATGTGCCTTTCACAGTACTGGAAGGGGACAGGCATTTTTTGATGGACATCAGATAACACCAGCCTCTGTGTCAAAGGAAAAAACTTCAAAGACCAATTCATGTAAGGTTCAGGTATGGCACCCTTTATTACGTGCAGCAACGAGACAAAACATGCAGATACAGGATTTTGCCTAAATTACTAGTAGGCAGTATGCTTCTTTTATACAGTTCTATGAAATGTTAATTTTCTATGGTTGACGTAGTTAGACACAGCTTTCTGTATTATTCTATAGAAAATGTTACTTAGATTTCCTGCTGACATGTCCAGATTTAAAACTCACTATGTGTTGCATAGAAAATGTTACTTGGATTTCCTGCTGACATGACTGGATTTATGAAAAACATTTGAGAAAAACAACCTGGCCTTGGGGCTTTATTTTTAGCCCACTACAAACTTTCTATTCAATTGTGCAGTTCTAATATATATGTGTTACATTTCAAGGTACATTTATAGCTTAGGTACAAGTAATGCTGACTACAGTTTATATTTTCAAGCAGCCTTTGTTTTCATTATCAATAGCTTCAGCAGTTATGTACTTTTCTCATACCATAAGCACAACTCTTTGTTTAAATCTCATGACATTAGTAGAAATCAAATGCTTTCCTGTTAATTTCCAAAGCATAAGCAGATCATAGCTGTGCATATGACATAACAGGATTGGAATGAAGCTTCTGCAGATTTATGCAGTGTGAACAGAATAAATGTATTAACCCTTTTTAAACCTCGAATGCACTAAGCATGCATATTACTAATACATATTTTTCTAACATTTCCCCCCTTTTAATACTTTTATTCCACTTTCAAAATAAGCATAAACAATTTTTTCTTCCCCTAACCTCTTCCTACTCAAGATTTGCAGTTAAGAGAGTCATTCAGTTTAAACTTATAAAAGCATTTTCAATTTTTCAACAATTCTTCAAGTTCAGCACCTTGGTATAAGGTTTCTGAAACTGGCATGTCTGTAAAGTCTTTAATCAGTATTTTCATGCAGGGGATGCAGCAGCAAGTACATACCACCAGTAGGATCATTCCTACACAGATGGCAATCAGGATGTTCATTAGGATACTGCCCCACCCCCCAAACAATCTCTGGAAAAAGTCCGTCAATGGATTTAGTCCTGGTTTGGTCATAGCAGACACTTGCTGAATTACCTCAAGGTGATTGTCTATCTCGTGTTTGTGGTCAGGAATATACGAACAGCACTCCTCCTAGATTAAAGCGCAAGTACCTCCTCTCGCCGCTAGGGTGAAGTCGAGAGCCATGCAGTTTTGAAGCACTACAGTTCTCATGGCAGTTAGTTCATCAGTCACCAATTCTAGAGCGGAAAAGGTTGCATTGCTCATTATTTCGAGAAGTTTAGACAGTTTTCTCAGTTCCCAGATTGATTTCGTTGCTCCATATGCTGGCAGTATACCTGCCCACGAGATGATGGTATCACCCAAGTCCATATGTGACAGTCCATTTTTCCCTATGCCCACAGCGTGATGGTTTTTCCAGCCCGCATTGATCTGCCCCACTGGATTGACAGGCTTCTAGAGTTCTCGTCGAACATTTCAAATTTTCCCCTGAGGCAAAATTGCTGTGTGTCGTATGGCCGGAACCAGGTACCCCAAATAACAACTGCCGGACCAGTTCTCAGGTAACCACTTGTATGCTTTCCTACCACATACAAAATAACAGTCCTCTACTTTGGTAGTAACTTTACTATGTCCTGGTTCTGGATGAAACATTTTTTTTGTCAACTATAATCAGTTGTTTATAGAGGTCAGCATTATGTCTTACTTCATCAGTTGTCCTATGCATTAGTTCAGAAAATGAATCATAGGTTGTGTTGTAATAGGAAAGTACAGTTTTGTACCTACCATAAATGTAGATGTTCGAGTGTTCACCCTGCTGCAGTCATCACACTTGGGTTATCCTGCCGTCAGGCGGTCCCGAAGTCGGCCCGAATTCCAAAGTCTTGGTCCGGCGCTGGTTGCTGTCGCTTCTTCCCTGACGTCAGTGCGCCAAGGGTATATAAGAGGCATCCAACGCCATTTTCTTCAGTTTTTCTTGCCCCAGATGTCAGGTGCCCCCAATAGGTAGGCAAAAAAATAAATAAATAAATAAATTTAAAAAAAAAAAAATATATATATATATATATATATATATATATATATATATATATATATATACAGCTATATATATATATATATATATATATATATATATATATATATATATATAGCTATATAAAAATAAAACAAAACTCTTAGGCATAAGCAAATGCACCACATAAGTAGTACAGGATAGAGTGATAGAGATAAGTTCAGCTAGTTCAGAGGGGATGGAGGGAGGGTAACCTGGACTGCAGCAGGGTGAACACTCGAACATCTACATTTATGGTAGGTACAAAACTGTACTATGTTCATCGTGTTACCCTGCTGCAGTCATCACACTTGGGATGAATCCCAAAGCTAAGGATGGGAGGTGGAGTCAAACAGGGTTAGAAGAAGCTAGTAGGCCCTGCAAAACTGCAGTGGCAACACCAGCTCTAGTCTTAAGAGTATAGAGGTACGTGATAGTGTTTAGTGAAGGTGTGCACTGAACTCCAAGTTGCAGCTTCCAGAATATCCTTGGTTGGCACTCCCCTGAGAAAAGCTGCTGATGTAGCTGTAGCCCTGGTGGAGTGGGACCTAATGTTAGCAGGTACTGGTTTTCCCATGATGTGTGTAGCAGAAATGTATGCAATGTCCTATCCATTTAGAAATGGTCTGTTCTGAGATAGCTTTTCCTTGTGATCCTGTAGCATGGGCTACAAAGAGCTGGTCAGTTTTTCTGAAAGCCTTAGTTTTATCCAAGTAGTAACGTAATTGCCTATGAATGTCCAAAGAGTGCAGGAGTCTTTCTCCTTTGTTCTGGGGATTTGGGAAGAAGGTGGGCAAGTGAATGGTTTGGTTTAGGGCCACACTGGATACCACCTTTGGCATAAAGGAAGGATTAGTTCACAGAGAGACTCTGTCTTGATGAAAAATGAGGAAAGGTTCCACTGCCATTAGTGCCTGTAGCTCCGAGACTCTTCTAGCTGAGGTTATTGCTAGTAGTAGGGCAGTTTTCCATGAAAGAAATTTTAAATCAGCTGAAAAAGCTGGTTCAAAGGGCGGCAGTGTAAGCTTTTCCAGAACAAAATTGAGATCCCAAGTAGGTGTTGGAGCTCTCCTTGGCGGTCTTAAGTTCTTAGCCCCTCTGAGGTACTGTCTTAGGAATGGATGTGAGAATAAAGGAGGATCCGTGTTGTAATGAGCTGAAATTGCTGAGGCGTGGATCTTAACAGATGAAAAGGAAAGTCCTTTGTGTAACATCTCTGTTAAATATTGTAGAATCTGAGGGATGTTTGGCTCAAGGGGATTTAGGCCTTTAGCCTGGTTCCAGGCACAAAATCTTTTCCATTTGTCTGAATAGGTTTTCCTGGTGCTGGGTCTCCTGGCCTCCAGAATGACATCCATAACAGCTTTGGATAAAGGTGTTGGCTGGTTGTTTAGGTAATTTGCCATGCAGCCAGGTTTAAAGTCTTGAGCTGGCTGTGTAGAATCGGATTGTCTCGCTGGGTGAGCAGGTGAGGAATTTGTGGCAAAATCCATGGTGGGCCGAGGGCCATGTTCCTTAAAATTGGATACCAATGTTGGCGTGGCCAGTCTGGTGCAACGAGTATCATTTGTGGCCTCTCTAATCTGACTTTCAGCAGTACCTTTGCTAGAAGAGGCAGTGGAGGGAAGGCATACACTGTTAATGCTTTCCAACTGAATGAAAGGGCGCCCACTTTCCAAGCTAGTGGATGGAAGGTCTTTGTGCAAAATTTCTGAAGTTGGTAGTTGTGGGGGCTTGCAAACAGATCTATGTCTGGGCGTCCCCATTTTTGAGCTATCATTACAAATACTTGTGGATCTAGTTTCCATTCGTGTGGATCCATGATGTTTCTGCTTAGGTCGTCTGCCAATGTGTTTTTCTTTCCTGGCAGGAATTGTGCTTGTAATTGAATCTGGTAAGACAGTGCAGTGTTCCACAAGGTCATTGCTTGCCTGCATAGAGGGTAGGAATGTGTGCCCCCTTGCTTGTTTATGTACCACATTACTGTGGTATTGTCCGTCTTTATTATTAGTTGTCCTGGGTGCAGAAGGTCCTTGAAAGCTGTTAGGGCATTCAGTACTGCTAGCATTTCTTTTAGATTGATATGCAGATGCCTCTGATCTGTAGTCCATTTGCCCTGAATGCACTGCCCTGCCATGTGTGCTCCCCAGGCATAGTCCGATGCATCTGTTGTCATAGTTTGCCTGGCTGTGGGGAAGGTGAAAGGCTGACCCTTATTAAGGTGACATGCCTGTGTCCACCATAAAAACTCCTGTTGAAGGCAGGGAATGAGTGGTATCATTGTTTCTAAGCTGTGGCTGTGCTGAGTCCATACACTTTTCAGGTACCATTGTAATTTCCTCATATGCAGTTTTGCAAATGGTATTAGTAGTATGCAAGATGCCATGAATCCCAAGGCCTTCAGAATTTTTCTTGCAGGGAGTTGGGTCTTTGTTGCCATTATTTTGAAATATTGAATCTGCTGTCGTTGCTTGTATGGCGTGAGATAAGCCATCTGGGCCGTTGTATTAAAGCTGGCACCCAGGAATATTATGTTTTGTGAGG
Organism: Protopterus annectens; assembly: GCF_019279795.1. Classification (NCBI taxonomy): domain Eukaryota; kingdom Metazoa; phylum Chordata; order Ceratodontiformes; family Protopteridae; genus Protopterus; species Protopterus annectens. The sequence goes on along the minus strand of NC_056730.1, from coordinate 712,005,541 downwards.
GCACTAGTTTTGATTTCTTTTTGTTTACTGTGTACCCTAGGCAACTTAGAAGGTGTTTGACAAATGCCAGATGCTTTAAAAGAATGTCCTTGCTTTCTGCTTGAATAAGGCAGTCGTCCAGGTATGGGTATATTTGAATTCCTCTTTGTCTGCAGTATGCAATTACTGGTGCCAGGCATTTTGTGAAGACCCTGGGTGCAGTAGATAAGCCAAAGGGCAGTGCAGAGAATTGATAATGTGTTGAACCTGCAATGAAGCGGAGGTATCTTCTGCAATTTTGTCTGATAGGGACATGCAGGTATGCCTCCTTGAGGTCCAAAGTGACTAGCCAAGCATTCTTGCCCAGCATGGGAAGAAGCTGCTGTAGTGTTAGCATCTTGAGTTTTAGTACTTGCAGATAGGTGTTCAGAATTGAAAGATCCAAAATGGGTCTCCATGCTTTGTCCTTTGTTGGGACTAGGAAGAGCCTTGAGTAAAATCCTTGTCCTTGCTCCTGTGTAGGTACCTGTTGAATGGCTCTCATGTTCATGAGAGCTGTAATTTGTTTTTGTGCCTCTGCCCATTGATTTGGTGGCAGGTTTGGCATTCCTTTGATCCTTGATAAGGTATGAAAGTGGAATCTGTATCCCTGAGAGACAATGTTTAGAACCCATTTGTCTTTTGTGATGCTGTGCCAGTTGTCTGCAAAAAATGCTAGTTTTCCTCCCAAGGGAGTTGCCAGGAGATATTTACTTGGTAGTTTGAGGATAGAGTCATTGTGTTTGTCTTCTGCTAGCTTGGGGCTTGTCTTCTCCTCTTTTCTGGGTAGCAGAACCCCATTGTCGAGGTTTGTAAGGGCCCTGTGACTGACCTCTGCCCCTTGGGCGTCTGTATTTCCCCTCTGTGATCTGTCTGAAGCTGGAAAGGACCAGTTTTTTGTTGGCCAATTTCTGCTGAAACGAGGGGGTTGTACCTGCAAAAAATCCTTGACCGTTTGCATAGACTTTGCCTTATCCTCCATTTTCTTTAAAACCTCTTCAGCTTTGACACCAAATAATACATCCTGTTGTAGAGGTGCATCCAATAATTGTGCTTTAACATGGTCAGGAAGGGTTTGTTCTTTTAACCAAGCATGTCTATGTATGACAGAGCCAGTAACAGCTGCTCTACAGGAAGCTTCCAATGAATCAAATCCGCACTGTAAAGTATGTTTGCCCACCTGTTCAGCTGCATGCAACAGATCTTGCATTTCCTTAAATTCAGGCTGTTCTGAATGTGTGCTCATTTTTTGTTTTAACTGAGACATTAGGAATTGTTGATATTTCAACATGTGAAACTGGCAATTTAATGCTCTCATAGCCAGAGTTGCTGAGGTGTATATTTTCTTTCCCCATCTATCTAGGGCTCTGGAATCCCTTTCAGAGGGCACAGGATTTTTAGCCATAGAAGCTTTTGCTCCTTTAGGACCCTGGGAAATAGTTTCTGGGTCAGCTACAGGGCTTTTATAAAGGAATTTGTGTGAGTCAGGTACTCTGTAGTATCTGTCTGGTTTGGCTGGAGCCGTAGGTAGAGAGTCTGAATTTAAACTAGACTCCAAGTAGACATCATCCACAATATCTAAAACAGGAGGGGATTGCAAGAGGTCTGTGCTGGGGTAGTAAAAGGAACTCTCTGAGCCTTTTCTTAGAATCTGAGTAATCCTGGCCTTCCCAGTGGAAATGTTCCCTCATGGTATATAAAGTTTCCCCAAAGGAGTAGTCTTCAGGGGGGGATACTGAGGGAAAAGAGTCTTCAGCATCAGAATCTTCATAAGGTGGAAAAGTGTAATCCTGTTCCTCAGAAGAATCTGAGGAGAGAGAAACCTGGTCAGAGGATGCATAATCCTCCTCTTGTCTTGGTCTTTTATCAGGAGGGGGATGGGAACCCCTAATAAGGGTAATCAAATCTTCAGCCATCTTAAGTATCTGTTTCTTAGGCATGGGGCCTTGCACTGTAGACTGATGTACAGTTTTCTTAGGTTTTTAAGAAGTTTTAAGCTTAGCATAAGATTTAATGGTGAGTAGACACCTTCTGCTACCAAACGTGTTTCCACTGCCCCAGTGTCTACTTCTGCTCCGGTGTTGGTAGATGGCTGCATCGGCCTAGTAGGCTCCGCTTGGGAATCCGCAGCTGTCTGGGGTTCCAGTTCTGCGGTCGTCAGGGGCTGCGTAGGCGCCTCACTGAAAACCGGAGAACCGGCGACAGGCCCAGCTGAGGCCTCAGAGTCTGGCTTGTTCCTAGGCTGCCTGTCCTTATCCTTGCGTTTTTTATGTATAGCGGTCGTCGGCTGCTCCGATGGCATGATATAATTAAATTTCTTGCCAAAGTAATGCCGTGCGATGTCAAAACGGCATTTGATAGTTCGTTTATTAAACCTAGAGCAAAACCGACAACCTGTGACGTCGTGGTCTGGGCCTAGGCAAGGAATACAATAGGAATGGAAGTCCTAATGAGGTATTTGCTTCCCACAAGAAATGCAATTGTTAACTTTTTCTGACATCGGACTGAGGCAAGAAACTGTTCTCCAACGGGGTACTTAGCTTTATTGAAGACTTCGGACTGAAATTCAAATCGAAAATCTCAGGTGTCGGCCGACCGGCACTTGCGAACTGCTTCTGCTTCGGGCACCGTGTGGCAAGAAAGACTGAAGAAAATGGCGTCGGATGCCTCTTAAATACCCCTGACGCACTGACGTCAGGGAAGAAGCGACAGCAACCGACGCCGGACCAAGACTTTGGAATTCGGGCCGACTGCGGGACCGCCTGACGGCAGGATAACCCAAGTGTGATGACTGCAGCAGGGTAACATGCTGAACATCCTATGTTATCAGTTTTATTGTATTGTATAGGGAACAGTCACATTGCAATTGCTGCAACTCACCTGAACTGTATAATTTTTGTAAAAACACACAGTCCCCTTCTGTCGAACAGACAAGTGCAATGCTACTTTATCTTGTGATGTAATATCTGATGCATCATAGACTAAATTTTCCCAGGTCTTGTTGGCTCCTAGGGGCACTGAAGTTAACAATAACCCCCCCCCCCCCGTATGCTGCTGGCAAAGCTGTGCAAATCCAGCAATTCAAAATATTGAAGGTCTCAGCATACACATATTTGATTGCCTGGTAAGTGTTGAAATTTGGGGGCCACTCTACGTGCAACTCTCCACGTTTATTCAGTTCAGTTTGTGTGGCTGGGAAAAGGAATGGCCACAACAAAAAGATTATTGTCACTAGTACAGTTAAACGGGATGATTATGCAATACTTCTGAGGAAATGGTTGTTCTGCATTCCTGTTTTCCCCGACTCTTCCGAGTAGTTTTATTTGGATTTTTCTGGATTCTATCATTTCTGCTTTTGACATGTGATCTTACTCTCTGCCCTAATAGGACCTTCAGCACCGATGGTTTCTTCTCTGGGGTTGAGACGGATCAGTCCTATTGATCTGACCCCCCTTTGTAGCCAGACTTTGTGCTGAGGGCCCCGATGGAGAGGTAAGATTTTTGTCCAGTTCAAAGTTCTTAACTAGTTTGCAGTGTGTCAGGTGGATCCACGAGGCTCGCTCTGTGATTTTGACTGCAGTAGGTGTCGAAAGAAGCACCTGGTATGGACCTTCCCACCTTGGTGACGTCCAATTTTTCTTTTTTATGGCCTTTATCCACACCCAGTCCCCTGGGATCACTGCCACTTCCGATGTTTTGGTTTGTTCTTTATCTGAAACAGAGTTTGACTGCAACAGATGTTTAGAATTCAACAAATTTCTCATATATTCAGCTAGTGTACAGTCAGCTTCCTGGTCTGCGGGCATGAGAAGTTTCCACTGAGGTGTATAAATAAGCCCTTCCAAACAGTTTTTAAAAAGGAGTCAATCCTTTTGCAGTCAGAACAGTTCTCATGCTCAACAGTGCCAGGGGCAGACAATACACCCAGTTCTTTCCTGTCTCGGCTATTAATTTTCTTAATTTATTCTTTAATATTCCATTATGCCTCTCAACTATCCCTGCAGATTGCGGATGGTATGCACAATGATTTTTTAAAGAAATACCAAAATGCTTATTTAATTGCTGTATGGTTTGATTTACAAAGTGTGTACCGTTGTCACTGTAGATCCTTTCCGGAATGCCGAATCTAGGGATGATTTCTTTGACAAGAACCTTTTGCTACTGTGGCTGCATCTGGATTTTTTGATGGAAAGGCTTCCACCCATCTGGAAAACATATCTACAATGACAAGACAATACTTCTTATTTTCACATTTGTTCAATTCTATGAAATCCATACAGATAGTGTGAAACGGATATGGTGGTGTAGGGAAACTCCCTTGCTTGGGCTTTAACGTCCCTTGTGCATGATGTTTGTTACAAATTTGGCACAAACAAAATTTTTTAGAGTAGTTTGTAAATCCGTACGTTGTAAACACCTGGTTCACCAGTTGTACCATCCCCCCGTTGAGACATGGCAATGCCCATGGCTCAACAAAGCTGCATATCTAAACAAATTAGATGGTAGTATCGGTTTCCCTTCTTTAGAGATGTACAGCCCCTTTTCGAGAATTGCTCCTCGTTTTACCCATTTTTGTTTTTCAGCTTGCATAGTGAGTGTCTGCATTGTCTAACATTTCTAAGTCTAAAATCTCAGAGGGTTGTAGCTCCTCATTTAAAAGAAATATTTCTGAAGCTGCTTGTTTTGCAGCTGTATCAGCTCTCGCATTACCTTTTGCAATCCTATCTTGTTGCTTGGTGTGAGCTGTGCATTTACAAATAGCTACTTTCTGAGGTAACTGAATAGATTCTAAAATATCTAAAATAAACTGTGCATGATTGATAGGTTTTTGCCAGTAGACGTTATCATTCCTCGGTTTTTCCACTGTTGCGCAAAAACATGTACAGCAGAAAAAGCGTACTGGCTGCCAGTAAAAATGTTTACACATTTACCCTTTGCTAAGGTACATGCCCATGTCAAGGCAATCAATTCTGCTGCCTGTGCAGATTAGTTGTGTGGTAAAGGTTTTGCTTCTATAATCTCACTGTCAGAAACTACTGCATATCCTACTAGGTTCTGTCCTGCAGGACCCCTTTTGCACGAACCATCCACGTAGTATGTCACCTCGGCATCATCCAAGGGGACATTCGTGAGATCTTTTCTAGGTAGTGTCTTTTGCTCAATCACCTGCAGGCAGCGGTGTGGTGTGCTGTCTGCAGGGGTTGGGAGCAAGGTAGAAGGGTTCAAAGTCATGCATCATTCAATTGTCATGTGAGGTTGGCTCAACAATATAGTCATACAGGAAAGATGCCTAACAGGGGAAATATATGCTACCTTCTCTTGCAGTAAAATAATCGCGACAGCATGAGGCACGCTCAAAGTGAGAGGATAGAATAAAACTACTGAGGCCGAAGCCTGTACTGCCATTGCAGCTGCAACTACTGCTTGTACACAGTGAGGTAAGGACCATGCCACTGGGTCTAGTTGTGATGAATAGTAAGCAATGGGCATTGCTTGTCCCCATGCTGTTGTGTTAACACTGATGTAATATAACCTTGCTTACAATCTACAGTTTGGAAAAAACGTTTATGGTGGTTTGGTAATCCCAGAACTAATGAGGACGCTATTAACTGTTTCAGTTTGCAGAAAGCAGATTCTGCCTCTGGTGTCCATTGTAACAAATCCTGTGCTGCCACAGGCTTTTTATATATCAGGTCAGTCAGAGGTGCAGATTCCAAGGCATAGTTTGGAATCCAACTCCGGCAAAAATTAGTTGTATCCAGGAAGGGCATCATTTCCTTCTTGGTAGTGGGTTTTGGTGCTTGCAAAATTGCTACTTTTCTGTCCTCATCTAATGTTCTACCTTCCTTGGATATCACATATCCTAGGTATTTGACTTGTTTTTTCCAAAGCTGCAGTTTAATTTTGTTTACCTTATGTCCTTCAGCGGCTAAAAATCGTAATAGCGCTATGGTATCTTCTTTGCAATCTTGCTGGGTGGGGGCCGCCAGCAAGATATCAACATAAAGTAAAATCTGACTGCCTCTTGGTGGGGTAAATCCCACCAAGTTGCGTGCCATTTTTTGTGAGAATATTGTTGGACTTTCAGAATATCCCTGTGGTAGTCGCGTATATGTATACCTTTTCCCCTGAAATGTGAATGCAAACCAATACTGGCTGTCAGGGTGTATCGGTATCGAAAAGAACGCATTGCTGATATCTACCACAGAAAAATATTTCTGTTGAGGTTTTAAACCATTCAACAGTGTGTGTGGGTCTGGCACTGTAGGTGCCCTTGGTATTACTGCGTCATTTACAGCTTGTAAATCTTGGACCATACACCATTCTCCATTTGCTTTTTTAACAGGAAATAAGGGTGTATTACATGGTGAATCGGGAGATTCCACCAGCACCCCTTCCTTAAGTAAAGCTGCTATGATAGGTTTGATTCCTGCCTTTGCATCTTTTCTGTGGTCTAAATGCTGATTTTGGCATGATAGTAACCGGTCCCGCTGTACGATTAAGTCCTGCATCTGATTTTCCTGTTGACCAGAGAGTTTCTGGTATATTCTGTAAGGCATTCTCTTTCTCCTTTAATAAGAGTGCTAATCAGCTGTCCTTGCTAGACTGCAAGTGTACGGCTGGGTGGGTTCTGAGTTATCCAATTCAGCTTCTGTATTTGTATTCCCTGCTCTGACAGTTCTAATTCTGTCTGTTTCTCCCATCTCGTGACTTTTTCTCCTAGGTCTGCCCATTCTATGTTTTTGTCCTTGGTTAAGCTAACATGTGGTAATCGATTAGATTTATAGAGTGCAAACAACTCCTGGGGCAATGAACAGCTGGCTACACTGTTCCCTTCTGTGTCCCAGTACAGGTTATGTAATATCAATCTGTTTGCATGATTTTTTAACAATTCTTGCTCAAATTCCTTATCAGGTCCTGGTGTGTTACAATAATACAGGGTACAGTGCAACAGGTGTTGTTTATCAATGTCAAGGGAGGGGAACTTGCAGATGGCTACATTCATTAATTCTTCGGTCACAGTCCCTGGACCAGTCGTAACCAAGTCCTGGCTGTACCAATAAAACATTTCACCCTCCGATTGCACTGCAAAGGTATCAATTTGTCACTGTGGCTTCCATACCCTGCATGGTTGGGACTACTGCTATACCAAATAGTTGCATAAGGTCTCTGCCCAAGAGGTTTACTGGGCATTTTGCAGAAACAACAATTTTGCTTTTCTGAGTCAATCCTGAAGCAGGATCAGTTATTGAAATGTTACGGGAGAGGGGCTCCCGGTACAGCTGGCCATTAGCTGCTTTTACCAGTATGTAATCAGGTGACTCTGTGTTTTCTGGCAGTTTGGAGGGATGTATCAGGGTTTGTGATGCCCCTGAGTCACACAAGAATTTGACTTCCCCCTCCCTTCTACCAAGAGTGTAACTTCTGGTTTTGTGTCTGCTAAATAGAGCTCCAGGCTTAATAAAGCTAGGTCTAATATTTCATTTTCTTCATTGTCAGTAACTTCCTGCACTTCCTCTATTTCTTCTGTCACATCCTCTACTCCCTCTATCGCATTCTCATTTGTCCTTTCTCCGCTATCCCCTTCTAGTGATTCCTGACTACCATATAGTCAGTCCTCACCCTCCTTGTCTTCCGTGGTTGCCTTCTTGTTTATCCTGCAATCCCTTGCCAAGTGTCCCTTTTTACCGCATTTGAAACATTCACCCCTTTTCTTTCGCCCTTCAAAGTCCTCTGATCGCTGATCAGATTGTTTGTTTCCCTGTGCATTTTTCTTGCCCTTTTTCCCGGACTGTACTACATAAACTTCTGCTCCATCTTCTACAGAAAATACTTGAGCTTTCTTTTTCTTTTTGCTATTAAAATGCCTTTCTGCATGCCTAGCAAAGTCAAGTAATGACTGTAACCCGCTTGTACAATGATCTACCATGTGTTTTGTAAAAAAACTGCTTATGGGTGCAATACTGCCTTTTAAAAATGCATTTTGTAACTGCTGTTCATATGGGGAATCTTGTGTTTGATCTTCAGGAACCTGAATTCCACAGTGGTTATTAAAACATTCTAGTAATCTGACATAATATCGGTCAATAGTTTCACCTTCTTGTTGGATGCATTGGTTAATGCAAGTCCAGTCTGCCCTAGGCTTCCATTTTTCAGAGATGCGGTCTGTAAGACCTTTTACTCTGTTGTCTAGTTCTGCGCTGCTATGTGGGAGGGGTCTGTGTGCAGCGTCACGGGGATTCCAGTTGCCACTAATCATGTGCCAATCTGGCCCCACAATTTGTCTAACTACTTTTTCTACCTCTTCTCCGTTTAAGTTATAACTCAGCCTCATTCCTTGTAAATCTTCTGAGAACTTTCTAAAATTAACTTTTGGATGGGGAATTCCCTCAGTGGCTTTCTGGATATCTTCCTGAGTCCAAGGTCTATACACTAAAATAGTTGGGTCCTGACAGTCTTGTCCTGCCTGAGGATTGGGTACTTCTATAAGTGGACATATTTCTTCTTCACTCCTAGATCGTGAATTCTTAACCATTTGATATAACTCAATGCCTTTATTTGAGTTACCTGCCCGTATTCGAGACCTGGTCCCGATGGGATCTCTAATAAATGGTTTTACTTTTGCAATGTCTCTATTTTCAGTGACAACAGGATATCGTGGGGGTGGACTAACCTGTTCACTTGCTTCATATTCTGGTAAGGGAGGCGGAAGGGCCGATGCTATTACTAAGTTATTGTCCTCCTTATCTAAAAACATTGTTTTTGAATTGTTGTTCTTTTGTTCCCTACGGTTTACTTCCTCAATCCACCGGTGTGCCTGAGGAATTCCTAATTGGCGTTGCTTTTTTACCCGACCTTTGTAATCGGTTTTGAGCTGTTTGACAAGTTTGATAAGCGAGGATTTTTTTAATTTTCCATCGAATTCATACTTATTAACCCATTTTGAATAGTATTTAATATTGTCAGCGCGCTGTGACTGCATGTATTTTGCGTCTTCGGTTAACGGCGGATTTTGGGGTCTTTTTGTGCAATTATTACCCATTTTGTTCTACCCTTTTTTGATCGTTACATAACTTCTCTTATTTTTAACGTGGTACCACGGATTTTGTTATAGTCTCTTCAGAATGACTGCCTACCTATTCTGTTTCTCCTGATCTATGACAAGGCAGTAATCTTTTCTGTCCCAATACAAATCTAGTCCCTGAAACAGAAAACAGAAAAAAGTAGATTCACCTTACCTGAGCCTACATGATTGATCACCTGGTTCGTGGAGACCCGTCCTTCAGTCGCAGATCAGAAAGTGGCTGGCCTCTTTTGTACGACAATTCAGTCGGAGGGCTTTTCAAATAAGAAGAACCGATTTGGTTTCTTCCCCGTACGGTTTCAACCACCTGGCCCGTCTGATCCGAGGTGAAGTGAGGGTTCCGGCTCGAAGGACCAATCTGTCAAAGGAAAAAACTTCAAAGACCAATTCACGTAAGGTTCAGGTATGGCACCCTTTGTTACTTGCAGCAAGGAGACAAAACATGCAGATACAGGATTTTGCCTAAATTACTAGTAGGCAGTATGCTTCTTTTATACAGTTCTATGAAATGTTACTTTTCTATGTTTGACGTAGTTAGACACAGCTTTCTGTATTATTCTATAGAAAATGTTACTTGGATTTCCTGCTGACATGACTGGATTTATGAAAAACATTTGAGAAAAACAACCTGGCTTTGGGGCTTTATTTTTAGCCCACTACAAACTTTCTATTCTTCAATTGTGTAGTTCAAACATATATGTGTTACATTTCAAGGTACATTTCGAGCTTAGGTACAAGTAATGCTGACTACGGTTTATATTTTCAAGCAGCCTTTGTTTTCATTATCAATAGCTTCAGCAGTTATGTACTTTTCTCATACCATAAGCAGAAAATCAATAACTCTTTGTTTAAATCTCATGACATTAGTAGAAATCAAATGCTTTCCTGTTAACTTCCAAAGCATAAGCAGATCATAGCTGCGCATATGCCATAACAGGATTGGAATGTAGCTTCTGCAGATTTATGCAGTGTGAACAGAATAAATGTATTAACCCTTTTTAAACCTCAAATGCACTAAGCATGCATATTACTAATACATACTTTTCTAACACTCTGCAACTGGTATTGGGAGATGATGGGACATCCCTTTAGGCTACTTTCAGAACAGGATCTTGTGTCTTCTGCTAGGATGTGACCATACAGGGCCACCACCAGTACTTTCAGGTCACCTAAGGTGACTTCAATGCCTATGCTGAAAGGCAGGTCTGATGATCACTGGTTTAATGCAACATAGGCAATTTATCATTTAAGGGCAACAGGCACTTTATTTGTAGATGAAACAATGAAATATAAATTTGTTTGCTAGCAGCAACCTCTTCATTAATTACAGATCTCTTTAATGTGGAATTATTTAGATGACTTTACTTGCAGAAATTTAGCAAATTTACTGATATTGGTGGATTATAATAACAGACGTTTGAGTGGCCTTTTATGGTAGAAATTTTCTGAAATTGGTAGTTTTGTCATTATTGGTTCATGCATTTTGTTTCATTGCTTACTAGAAGATGGTTCAAAATTACAAATTTAAAACACCCCAGAGGTAAGCTTAGTCCTTCAATGGCCAGATGCAAAATGAATGTGGGTTTTCATGCCATTTCAATGAATGTGAGTTTCAAGGGCAGATAAGTTTGCTGCTCATGCTGTGTTATCATTGTGAGACTGTATTGTTTTTTTTTAGCAAATGGCTCAGTGTTTGTGCTATTTTATTTCAATTTCCTGTAATCACTGTTGAAGTGAATAAGAAGACAGTATGCACGCTGACAAGTTTGGACAGTGTTTATGGTAACTGAGGAGAAATAGCAAGTAATGGAGTGGCTGGAGGGGGGGCTGCTGCTGGAGTGGCAGGGGGTTACAGACTATCCATTCAAGTAAAACAAAGCTCATCCCTGTCCCTACTCAAATGCAACTTGGATCTAAGGATGGGTAATAGAAAATGTACTCCAGGATTGCTTTCATGCCACTAATGGATAGAGGGAGTTCCTAAATGCTACATCCCTTACATGGGTCCCCTCAAATTACCTATGGTATGATCACAGTTATTCTCACTAGGGCTAATGTACAATTATCAGCCATGGGATAGGTAAGACCAATCAGAAAATGTTGATGCAAGCACCAAAAGGGAAATTGGCTAAGCTTAAAATGTTCTCCAAATGAACCTATGTTGTGGTAGTAAAATAGTTTTAAAAAAATTGCCCTTCTGAGATCATGAAGTGGCACTCTCACCCTCAGTCTTCAACAGCTTCCCTGTTATTATTATTATTATTATTATTTATTAATATTATTATTAGGGGTGATATATAATTATCGAGAATGGGATGTGTAAGGCCAATCTAAAACCAAATGAGATAGGTTATTTTGAGTGCAAAGAGGAAAACTGGCTAGGCTTAAAATGGCCCATAAGCACAGTTAGCCTAGTACTTACCTATGAGCCTATGAACCCATGAGGAAGATGAATGGTCTGAAGAACTAGAAATGGTCGCAACAGAGTCACCCATCTGTGGCTGAGGCACTTTAGAAGCCTGTTGTGGTGGAAAAGGCTGTTTATTCATTTTCTTCTTCTTTGTGGCTGGTAGAAGGAAGAACTGAAGAACCATTACGTTGTTCCATGGCAAAGCTGGAAAAGATGCCGGATTCCCAGTGAAGCCTGGCAACACCAGTTGGCAAAAAGGGTAAGCAGTAAAAAATTCACTTTTTCCAGCAAAACTATTGTGAAAGCACTTTAAACAATTACTCCAGCCATCAATAAAGTAAAATAATCCAACTTATTCCAAGGATAAGCAGCCTTAAATTAGTTTTAACAACTTTTTTTCCACAAACGTAAAAAAAAAAAAAAGTTGTGCCCCTGTTTAAAACTTACTGAAAGTCATGTGACTGTCTATAAAATACTTTTTATAGCAATAAATAACTAATTTCACAAAAAAGTTCAGTTTAAGTCATAAAAGTTACAACCGGAAGTTTTTTAAACTGAATCTTATCTGCCCAGCTGTGAATAACATTAGTGAATCATCGAAAGCCCTCAAGAGGAGTGCTCTTTAGTAGCAGGAAAGTACTGAAGGGTTTGGTACCCAAACTACTCTTTCTCCAGCTCAGCATGAGATGAATAATGGTTTGGGTGTGTGGAAGGTGCCCCTGATACTTTAGAAGTGGGCTGGCTGTTACGTCCTATGCAAGCTACAACCCATAGAGCCAAGGCTACTGCAGCAGTGATCACTATGATGAAAGAACAGCTGTGCATAATCTTACTATAATAACAGATGTACTTTTCTTCTCTGTTGCAGTATTCATAACATGAGGGAGTTCCCTGCCGTCGGCCAATATACAAAAGACTGCATTACTATAGAGTGTGTAGTATGTCGCATGTATGCTGTGATTGGACATTGGCCCTAAAAGTGACATACATGCGTACCATCCACAGAACTGACTGCCCCAGGAGCAATGCCAGCCTAAGGAAGTAGGGTAACAATGACACAAGCAACAGCAAGGCTAGAGGGAAGGAGGGATAAGAATACTGTGAAGAGAAGGACGTCTATTGTTATGGTAAGATTTTACGCAACTATTCTATGTCCTTCTATCCATCTGTTACAGTATTCATAACATGAGGGAGAATACCAAAGCTCATGAAGTAAGGGAGGAGGGAGTAGCTCAGGAACTTTCCAGGAAGCCCTGCAGTATGGCAAATCCTGCTCTAGATTTAGAAATTACATTTGATTGATAGTGATGAAGGTATGGACTGAGGTACATATAGCTGCTTCAAGAACTGAGTTAGTGTCCAATCCCCCTGAAAAAGGCCCAAGATGAGGCAACAGCCCTAGCAGAATGAGCCCTAACAGGGGAATGGAGAGTCTTACCACTGTGAGTATAGCAGAAGGAAACAGTCTTGGAAATCCAGGAGAAAATAGTCTGCTTGGACATAGCCCACCCCCTGAGCCATGGGGTGGCAAGAAACAAAAAGCTGATCTGATTTTCTAACAGAATGAAATAAACAGTACACACTCCTGCCAAAGGTGGCTCACAAACAACAAAAATCAGGCTTAAAAACAAGAAGTGAATACACCAACAAAGCTGAGAAAAAGCCAAAAAATGTCCTAAAACACTTCTTTATTACAAAAGGATGAGTGCTTTCGCAGGGTTACCGCTTCATCAGATCCATATAAAAAGCAACTCAAAGTAAAACACTTATACAAATTAAAATCACATATAATTACAAAAATCAAGTTCACCTTCTACTAATTAAAGCTGGCCTTAAAGGAATACTAGCATTAAGCCCTGGAACTTTATGTGCTTGCAGGGCTATAATCCGTTTCACTTCCAAATTCTCCAAGTAATTATTTACATTACCTCTTCTCATACCAGGTTTAACCAGTTGTAAAACTCTAAAATGGAAGACAATTATGCCCTGTTTTAGCCATATGTACTGCCAATGCAATTGTAAGGACTTTGTTTCTGATATTCCCAACATGTTCCAAAATCCTTTCCTTAAAACTACGCATCGTCTTGCCCACATAAAAACTTCGGCACTCCATGCGAGTTGCTAAACAGACCAGACAATTACTAGTGCATGTGGCAGACAACCTAGGGAAAAATTCTCTCCTAGTAATGGGGTGAATAAACACTTGTTATCTGACTAAAAAGTACATGCTTTGCATTTACAACAAGGCAAAGTTCCTAGTCTTGGCAAAGGATCAGTCACTGCAGCCTTAGGGCCATAGCATAGCATCTTTTTCAAATTCTTGTTATTTCTAAAAATAAAACTCGGACGAGACCCAACTACTTCACTGGTGACTTCATCCACTAGTAGTATAGGCCAGTTTTTCCTAATGATATCACAAAAGTCAGAAATATTACTAGAATAGGTAAACAGCACCTTAGGATGTTCATGATTCAAGTAACTACTGCGATGCTACCTGTTATAATTCCTGTACTTATTAGAAAAGTAGGGAGCTCCTTTATCATTCCTATGCACTTGTACCGCCCCATTGAACATCAGCTGTCAATCTATAAGGGTATCTTCTATCCGAAAGATCATGTAAAAAATTATCAATAGATTCACTCACACCTGTATCATCAGTGTTACGGTATCTTCTATCCGAAAGATCATGTACAAAATTATCAATAGATTCACTCACACCTGTATCATCAGTGTTAAGGCATGATAATCTCAAGGATTGTCCTTTTACAATATTTTTAAAAATATGTGAGGGGTGCATACTGGATTTATGCAATATAGTATTCTTCCAGCATGTTTTCTTAAAGCACTTGGTGTCAAGCCCTCCCCCAAGCCATTCTTATGGAAAGTAATATCCAGAAAAGCTATACTGGTTAATGACCAATACGTAACAAATTTAAAGTAACTGGTAGTCCGTTCACGATACATGATGAATTCATTCAGTTGTGCTTCACTACCCTTCCACAACAAAAGAACATCATCCACAAACCTGCCATAATATATTAAATGTGCATTGTAGGTTGCTTTCACAGTGGCAAAAATTAAATTTGGAACTGAGTTTTAGTTATTTAAGACTCTTGCTAGACCATTATATGCCTATAGAAATGTCGATCAGAGTGGAAACTGAACGGCTTATACGTCAGCTGAAAATGGATTACTCTGGTGAAGACTTTATGTTAAGGTTAGATAATGTTTGTGCTGATTTATTGGCCTATGAATGCAGAGTGAAACAGCAAAAACAGAAGAAACTTTATAGGGATTACTCTGATTTCATGAAAGGGCACATCTTTGTTTGGCCGAGGAGTTATGATCAAAATACTGCTCCATCTGCTTCGACAGGACATGCAGTCAGAGTATCTGCTGATGTTAATGTGACTGTTTCTGAGTCCAACAATCAGCAATGTTCTACAGCTTCAGCAGTGGTTTTGCACCCTGATAATGATATTCTGGCTGACAACCAAGTACACAATATAGTGAATATTAAGCCACGAGCGGTTACACCTTCAACTGGAGCTTGTAGCAGAGTTAGCTGGGTGTGATGTAGTGACCATGACATCATCTTTTTCCGTGAATCCTTTCACTGCATTACCCCTGCCCACAAAGTTACCGGTTACATCCAGCAGAGGGCACTTGCCGATAAAAGATCATCGGAAGCGGAAGGCCTCTGCAAGTATCACATCACGGCACACGCATCGGCAGTAGTGTGAATGACCAACTGCCACTGAATCTACCAGCTTCGGAACTGTATACACGACGATTATGTGAACAAAATGCACTAGGTTGTGATGAAACTACAGGAGATCTTTCAACTGACAATTATGTTTATTTAGCATTGGGTCTGCTTGAAGAAGATTCTAATAAGGAACAAGCATGCATAGAATGGTTGCCAGGCTACCACCAGCCTGCTTCTGATTCACTTAATACTGTTTTAGCTGAACTTCCCTTAGGAATATCTTTAGGAAGGAACCACCATTCAGTGGTGGAACTGTTAGAAGGAGATGGAAATAATGAATCAGCGTGTACATTCAGGCCACAGTGACATAATCATCTTGTTTATAAACTGTCCAATATACCTTTAACTGAAGCGCAACTTGCAGTCCTTAACAAAGGCTTGAGCTTCATATCAGCCAAAAGATCTGACATTAATGATGTAATTTTGGACTTAAGGCTATTTGCTAGGAATGTTGCATTAAAAGGTTTATTTGGTCAATCCAATGTCTCAACAGTAAGTACTAATATGTTTTCATGTAGTAAACGTAGTTCTTTTAACCCCCCCCCTTTATCTAACACAATAGAAGCTTTTGTCAGAGTGTGCGAGTTAGATATATATGAAGCGTTTTGTACAGCTAATAGCCTTTTCTCTAATTTAACAGCATCAGATAGTGAAGCCCTCGAACAACTACAGAGATTGGATAGTATCAGCATCAGACCAGCTGATAAAGGGGGCGCATTAATTATTCTTAATAGAACTGATTATTTAAGTTCTATGAATGAAATGCTTTTGTATCTAGACACATACACGGCGATAGATGCAAAGGTTATTGATAGAAGTATAGGTACCATCAGGGATGTGCTCTACGAGCTACTTATTTACGGGCTGTTAGATTTTGACTTGTATGAATTTCTGCTAGTTGAATATCCACTGATATCAACATTTAATGGCCTATACAAGATACATAAAACTTAGTGAAATCTCCCATGCGACCCATAGTCTCTGGACGTGGTTGGGCCATTGAGCCCTTGTCCCAGTATGTAGAGAACATGCTGAAACCTCTTCTAGAGGAGGCCCCCTTAGTGTTGAAGGATACACAACATTGTCTATCGACTTTATTTGATGCAATGTCTTGATTTATCAGAAATTTTGTTAGTCACACTTGATATCAAAACCTTATTTACAGTGATCTCTAATACAGAGGGGATAGACTCAGTTAGGCTTTATATGGTGCATCATGGCCATTATAGTCATGATACAATAACTGTGGTTTGTACGCTGTTGGATTTAATCTTGAACCATAATGTTTTTCTTTTTAATGATATATATTTCCTGCAGAAGCAAGGGGTGGCCATGGGTACACCATGTGCCAACACCTATGCGAATTTGGTGTTGCCATAATGGGAAGAAGAATATGTACTGGATGCTAATGCCTATAATGCATATTTAATATATTATGGCAGGTTTGTGGATGATATTCTTCTGTTGCGGAAGGGTAGTGAAACACAATTGAATGAATTCATCATGTATCTTGAAGGGACTACCAGCTACCTTAAATTTGTTATGCGTTGGTCATTAACCAGTATAGCTTTTCTGGATATTACTTACCATAAGAATGGCTTGGGGAGGGCTTGACACCAAGTGCTTTAAGAAGACATGCTGGAAGAATAGTATATTGCATAAATCCAGTATGCACCCCTCACATATTTTTAAAAATATTGTGAAAGGACAATCCTTGAGATTATCATGCCTTAACACTAATGATAAAGGTATGAGTGAATCTATTGACAATTTTTTACATGATCTTTCGGATAGAGGATACCCTGATAGAATGACAGCTTATGTTCAATGGGGCGGTACAAGTGCATAGGAATGATAAAGGAGTTCCCTACTTTTCTAATAAGTACAGGAATTATAACAGGCAGCATCGCAGTAGTAACTTGAATCATGGACATCCTAAGGTGCTGTTTACCTATTCTAGTAATATTTCTGACTTTTGTGATATCATTAGGAAAAACTGGCCTATACTACTAGCGAATGAAGCCACCAGTGAAGTGGTTGGGTCTCGTCCGAGTTTTATTTTTAAAAATAAGAATTTGAAAAGGATGCTATGCTATGGCCCTAAGGTTGCAATGACTGAACCTTTGCCAAGACTAGGAACTTTGCCTTGTGGTAAATGCAAAACATGTACTTTTATAGTCTCAGAACAAGTGTTTATTCTGGTCTACTTCACGTTGTCGTAAGCTGATAATATTGAGTCTGATGTTGTCGGCACGACAATATCGAAAGTGAAGAACATCATGCAAATAAACGGAAATCTCCGTAAGGGGAAATTTCCATTTACCTCAATGTAGTGCTGTCTCGGAGTTGGTATATTAAGTAGGGGGGGTGTGGGGGGTGCAGTGGGGCTTGCCCCCCTGCCTACACCATTTAATTTTATTTTTTTATTTTTTTTTACGTTATTTGATGTTTTACTTAATCGATCAATAAAGTTAGACCTTTATTGATTTGATAAGTAAACTTTCGATAACGTGATATAGACGCATTTATTCACCCCATTACTAGGACAGAATTTGTCCCTAGGTTATCTGCCACATGCAATAATAATTGTCTGGTCTATTTAATAACTTGCACAGAGTGCCAATGCTTTTATGTGGGTAAGACGATGCGTAAGTTTAAGGAAAGGATTTTGGAACATGTTGGGAATATCAGAAACAAAGTCCTTACAAATGCATTGGCAGTACATATGGCTAAAACAGGGCATAATGTCTTCCATTTTAGAGTTTTACAACTGGTTAAACCTGTTATAAGAAGGGGTAATGTGAATAATTACTTGGTGAATTTGGAAGTGAAATGGATTATAGCCCTGCAAGTACATAAAGTTCCAGGGCTTAATGCTAGTATTCCATTACGGCCAGCTTTAATTAGTAGAAGGTGAACTTGATTTTTTAATTATATGTGATTTTGTATAAGTGTTTTACTTTTAGTTGCTTTTTATATGGCTCTGATGAAGCGGTAACCCCGCGAACGCGCTCATCCTTTTCTAATAAAGACGTGTTTAATGACATTTTTTGGCTTTTTTTTCAGCTTTGTTGGTGTGCTCACATCTTGTTTTTAAGCCTGATTTTTTTAACAGCCTTGGTTTTGCCCAGATAAGTTGCCTATGGACATCTGAAGTATGGAGGACCTTCTCACTAGAGTTCTGCAGAGAAGGCAAAAAGATAGGCAAGTGTATAGACTAATTTAGATAGGTCATTGACTACCTTAGGCATAAATGAGGGGTTTGTGTGCAGGGAGACCCTGTCTTTGTAGAAGGCCAGAAAAGGTTACCATAAGGGCCTGTAGCTCAGCAACCCATCTGGCTGAAGTTAAAGCTAGGAGTAACACAGTTTTCCAGGAACAGTGCTGAAGAGAAGCTGACTCGAAGGGTGAGAGTCAGCTTTTTCAAAACAAAGTTAAGGTGCCAGGGAGGCAGAACAGGTTTTCTGGGATGCCTAACATGTAGGATGCCTTTAAGAAATAATTTTGCCTCAAATCTTCTAGCTAAGGGGGAGATAGAGGCAGACAGGCAGATATAGCTGACATATGAGCTTTCACTGAAGAGTAAGACAAACCAGTGTTGAGCAATTCACACAAAAAAATCAAAACCACAGGAATTTCCACTGTTAATGGGCCCTGATTTCATTTCAGACACCAGACTGAAAATCCCTTCCATTTAGCTAAGTAAGATTTTCTGGTATTTGGTTGCCTGGCCTCCTGCAGGACTGTAGACCAACTGCAGGGTCACTAAGTGGGGATGGATGAGGGTTCCACTGTCTTGTGTGAGGAGGTCCACTCTGTGAGATAACTTGTGGTGATTGCAATTGGCTAAATGCAGGTGGATAAGGCAGCACTGCCGTCTTAGCCAAAAGGGAGCCACCAGCAAGACTTTTGTTTTTTTCTGCTGAATTCTGGACAGGGCTTTTGGTATGAGGGGAAGGGGAGGGAATGCATACAGAAACACCCCTTCCAAGAGAAAGACAGGGCATCCACTTTCCAGACCAGGGGATGGGACTTTGGCACAAAACTGGGGGAGTTGTCTGTTTATGGGGGAGGCAGAAAGGTCCGTTTCAGGAGTACCCCAGTGGTGGACAATGTCTAAAAAAAAGATGTTATGTACCTAACCTAACGTTCCATGTTTGTTGTCCATCTCGCCTACCTTCTTGCTGGTTGGGTTCGGAGCCGATCCTCGGCTGCGACTTGGCCGATTTACTGTAGCTCGAGAGGATTTACTGGCTCGAGGCTAACCTCTATCCCAACATGCCTAGCGGTAGCTACCCAGATCTCGTTTGCAATAGCCCACATTAGACATACATAGTAAAAAAACTAATTTTACTAAGCTCTTAAACATTTAAGATAGGAAGGAAAGAAGAAAAACAAGACATGGTTAACTAACCTGGTATGTCAGCAGAAATCTCAGCCAGTGTAACCAATAAAGGAACTCCTCTTGAACCTCCAGGAAGGAGTAAGGGGGGGGGATGCAAGAAGGAAGGCAAGATGAAGGACAACAAACATGGAATGTTATGGTAGGTACATAACTTCTTGATGTTATGTTGTCCCATCTTGCCTTCATTCTTGGTGGATGGGACCATGTCCCAAGCACCTGGTTCTTGGGTGGCTCACTGGAACAAACTCTTCAGGACTGTGGAACCAAAGGATGCCCTATTCAGGGAGACCACATCCACTTTGTAATGAGTGATAAAGGTATGAGGATTTGCCTGTGTTGCTGCTGCACAGATTGAATCTAAAGGCAATTTGGCTTGGAAGGCAACAGAGGTGGCTAAGGCCACGGCTGAATGTCCTCTGGCCCTCCCTGGAAGTGTCTTTTTATGCAAATCATATGAATAATTGATTGTGTCTGACAGCCATTTTGATAAGGTCACATAACCTTGTTTATTGTCAGCAAAG
This sequence comes from Protopterus annectens, assembly GCF_019279795.1. Lineage (NCBI taxonomy): Eukaryota > Metazoa > Chordata > Ceratodontiformes > Protopteridae > Protopterus > Protopterus annectens. The sequence continues at coordinate 711,985,333 of NC_056730.1, read as the reverse complement.
GATACAAACAATTGGTCTGATTTTCTAAGGTCTTTGGTCCTGTGTAAATAAAAACGTAATTGTCTATGAACATCCAATTGGTGGAGTCTATACTCTGCCTTGTTGCCATAACTGGGGAAGAACACAGGAAGCTCAATGGACTGATTTAAGTTATACTCTGAACATACCTTTGGCGAGAAGGAAGGATTGGTCCTGAGAGAGAGACTATCTTTGTGAAAAATGAGATACAGCAGGCAAATAGACAAAGCATGTAATTCAGAAACCCGCCTAGCTGAGGTTATAGCAACCAAGAAGAGGGTTTTCCAAGATAGAAATTTCAGGGGACAAGATGCTGCAGGTTCAAAAGGTGAAAGAACCATAGAAGCTAAAACCAAGTTTAGGTCCCGGGAGGGGGGGGGGGGGTTCTCTTACCAGGGGCTGAAAAAGAGTTGTACCTCGCAAGAATGCTCTGCACAACTTATGGGACATGATGTTAGAACCAAAGTCTCCTACATGAAAACTGGAGATGGCAGCTAGTTGGACCCTAATAGTAGCTGCAGATGCCCTTCTTTTGAAGGTTTCAGCCAGAAAATCAAGAATCTTGTGAACAGGAGCAGTGAAGGGATCAATGTCTTTACTCTTTGCCCAATAAGAGAACCTCTTCCATTTGCTAGTGTAAATCCTCCTGGTAGTGGGCTTGTGAGAGGACACTAGGATGTGTTGTACAGCCGGAGAAATGTTTGGGAGCCTGGCTAAGACGGGAAGTGGAGGAACCAAGCAGTCAGCTTGAGAGTTTGGAGGGAAGGATGAAGCCCGCCCAACTGATGCATCGGGAGGTCCGGAACTGGGTCCAGTATCAAAGGCTCCAGCTGAAGATGATGGAGAAGAAACGGGAACCATAGCTGACGTGGCCAGTATGGATCAATGAGAATGAGTTTGCAACCCAGCGACTTTGCTTTCTGAAGTACCTTTGGAATTAGAGGGAAAGGTGGAAAGGCACAGAGTAGTCCTGGAGGCCAATCATGAACAAGTGCATCCTTGGGTGACGATCCTGGAGGGGGGACTAGGGTGAAGTAGCTGCTGCATTTGTTGTTGAGGGGAGTGGCAAAAAGATTGTACCATGGCTGGCCTCATTTGTGAAAAATCAAGTCCGCAACTTCTTGCTTCAGGGACCACTCATGAGGAATGAGGATAGCCCTGCTGATCCTGTCTGCTATCACGCTGGATTTCCCAGGAATGTGCATCGCAATCAGAAGACATTGCCCATTGCCATACTCGAAGTGCCTCCTGACACAAGAGGTAAAATCTGGTTCCACCCTGCTTGTTGATGTACCATACCACTGACATTGTCAGTCTGAATTGCAAAGGTTCCGGTAGGTAGACAGACTTGAAGTGCTTGCAATGCCAGAAGCATCGCTCTCATCTTTAGAACACTGATGTGCAAATGGTACTCATGAGGTTGCCATATTCCTTGGACAGTTTGTCTCAGATAATGCCAACCCACCCTATCTGGGAAGTGTCCATGGTCACTGTGGCTACAGGATGGGGGTCTAGAAATGGTCTGCCCAGAGTCACCTGGGGGAGACAAGCCACCATACTAAGTCCTTTTTGCAAGTTTCCAAGATCAAGATCATGTGCGACACTGGTAAATCCTGAAAAGACCACTGAGCGAAAAGAAGCCACTGCAGAATCCGCACGTGGAAGCGTGCCAAAGGAATTAGTGTAATTACAGCAGCTATTGAACCTAAGACTTGTAAAACTTCTCTTGCCTGAACTCTCATCTTCTTTATGAGAAATGAAACTTGCTGACGAATGGTTGACACCATGTCTTGAGGCAGTTTTGCTATCATGCGTCTTGCAACTAAGTCTGCCCCTATAAAGGTAACAGACTGACAAGGCAACAAGGCAGACTCCTTAGTTTATGGTGATGCCTAGCTGGGAACAAGGTTGGATTGTGTAGTCCCGTGCTTTGATCAGTTGGTGCTCGGTGGTAGCAGTGAGGAGCCAGTCATCTAGATATGGAAACACCTGGAATCCTAGATGCCACAGGTGAGCCGTAACCACTGCCATACACTTAGTGAACACCCTGGGGGCTGTGGTGAGACCAAAGGGCAGGGCTCTGAACTGATAATGACTGGCTCCCAGCCGGAAGCGTAGGAATCTCCTGGATTGCCTGTCCATTTTTATGTGGTAGTATGTGTCCTGGAGATCTATGGAGCGCATCCAATTGTTCTGACCCAAAAAGGGAAGAATGGACTGCAGAGCTACCATCCGGAACTGCGTCTTTTTTACCGATTTGTTTAGTTTGCTGAGAACCAAAATGGGTCTCCAGTCCCCTGTCTTTTTTGGAACTAAAAAGAACCTTGAGTAAGTTCCCGATCTGATTTGGTCTGCGGGGACTTCTTGGATAGCTCTTTCTTCTAGCAATCTTTGTACCGCTAGGATTGTGCGAGCCTGAAGACTGGGTGGAACATCTGGAATAGAACGTTTTTCTTTTGAGGGGGGTAACTGAGAAAAAGGAATTTTGTAACCTCTGGATATTACTGACAGTACCCATGTTTCTCTTGTGATAGTTTAATATGCTGCTGGGTACAGCGATAGTCTACCCCCGACTGCCTCCAGAGGCGGACAGTCGGGCCTCTCTTCAGGATACTGGAAAGTCCTAGCAGAGAAAGTACAGTTTTGTACCTACCATAAATGTAGATGTTCGAGAATATATACTGCTGCAGTCATCACACTTGGGTTATCCTGCCATCAGGCAGTCCCGCAGTCGGCCGAATCCCAAAGTCTTGTTCCAGCATCAGTTGTCTTCGCTTCTTCCCTGACGTCAGAGCGACAGGGGGATAAAACAGGCAGTCAACGCCATTTTCTTCAGTTTTTCTTGCCCCAGATGTCAGGTGCCCCCAACTAGGAAGGCAATACAAATAACTGCAAAAATACCTTAGTAGATAAACAGTAGTACTAGCTGTTAGCAAATACACCATATAGACATGCATCCAACAGATTGATGTACATGGAGTTATAACCAACACCCTGATATGTAGAGGGGATGGTGGGAGGGTAACCTGGACTGCAGCAGTATATACACTCGAACATCTACATTTATGGTAGGTACAAAACTGTACTATGTTCATCATGTTATACTGCTGCGGTCATCACACTTGGGTTGAATCCCAAAGCTATGGATGGGTGGCTGGTACTAAACTGGGTTAGGTGAAGCTAGGATGCTCTGCAGAACTTCAGTGGCAAAACCATGAATGAAAGGTTCCACTGCCATAAGTGCCTGTAGTTCTGAGACTCTGCGTGCTGAGATGATAGCCAGCAACAGAGCTGTTTTCCATGCCAAGTATTGTAGTTCTGCTGAGAAGGCTGGTTTGAAAGGAGGCAGTGTTAATTTTTCTAAAACGAAGTTGAGGTCCCTAGCTGGCGTTGGGGGTTTTTTGGGGGGTCTTATATTCTTAGCCCCTCTGAGAAACTGCCTTAGTAAAGGGTGTGAGAATATGGGAGGATCCGTATTATATTGAGCTGAAATGGCTGAAGCATGGGTCTTAATGGATGAGAAAGAAAGGCCTTTGTGTAGCATCTCAGTTAAGTATTGCAGTATTTGGGGAATGTTTGGTATCCAAGGATTTTGGCCTTTAGCCTGGTTCCATGCACAAAATCTTTTCCATTTGTCTGAGTAAGTTTTTCTGGTGCTGGGCCTCCTGGCCTCCAAAATGACATTCAGGACGTCCTTTGAGAGAGGTGTTGATTGATAATTCAAGGTATTCTCCATGCAGCTAAATTTAAAGTCCTGAGCTGACTGTGAAGGAACTGAGAGTTTTGCTGAGTCAACAGAAGTGGGAATTGAGGTAAGATCCATGGGGCTATGAGTCAAGGTCCTTAGTAATGGGTACCAGTGCTGAAGTGGCCAGTCCGGAGCAATGAGGATCATTTGCGGTCTCTCTGATCTGACTTTCAGTAATATCTTGGTCAAGAGAGGTAGTGGTGGGAAGGCATAGACTGCCAATGCTGTCCAACTGAATGATAGGGCGTCCACTTTCCAGGCTAGGGAATGGTAAGTCCTTGTGCAAAATTTCTGTAGTTGGCAACTGTTGGGGGAGGCAAATAGATCTATGTCTGGTCATCTCCACCTTTGAGTTATCATTGAAAATACTTGTGGGTGTAGTCTCCACTCATGAGGATCTGCCAAATTTCTGCTTAATTCGTCTGCCAATGTTTTCCTTTCCTGGCAGGAATTGTGCTTGCAGTTGTACTTGGTAAGTCAATGCTGTGTTCCACAAGGTCATTGCCTGTCTGCATAAAGGGTAGGAGTGTGTTCCTCCCTGTTTATGTACCACATAACTGTGGTGTTGTCTGTCCTTATTAGTAGTTGCCCTGGATGCAAGAGGTCCTTGAAGGCTGTCAGTGCATTTTGCACAGCTAGCATCTCCTTTTGGTTGATGTGTAGATGCATTTGTTTTGCAGACCATTTGCCCTGTATGCACTGTCCTGCCATGTGTGCTCCCCAGGCGTAGTCTGAAGAATCTGTTGTCATAGTTTGGTTTGCTGGAGGTAAGACAAAAGGAAGACCCTTGTTTATTTTACATGCTTGAGCCCACCATAGGAACTCTTTTTGAAGGCAGGGAATGAGAGGTATACTTGTTTCAAGGCTGTGCCTGTGTTGAGTCCATACACTTTTCAGGTACCATTGTAATTTCCTCATATGCAGCTTTGCATGTGGAATTAGTTGAATGCAGGATGCCATGAACCCCAATGCCTGCAGGATTTTCCTTGCAGTGAGCTGGGTAAAAGTTGCCATTTTTGTGAAGTATCGAGTCAGTTGTTTTTGTTTGTCTGGCGTGAGATAAGCCATCTGGGCTGTTGTATTTAAGCTGGCACCCAGGAATATTATGTCTTGTGAGGGTATTAGCTTTGACTTCTTTTTGTTTACTGTGTACCCTAGGCAACTTCAGCTTTGTTACAAATGCCAGATGCTGTAACAGAATGGCCTTGCTGTCCGCTTGGATCAGGTAGTCGTCCAGATATGGATAAATTTGTATTCCTCGTTGTCTGCAGTATGCAATTACTGATGTCAGGCATTTCGTAAATACTCTGGGCGCAGTAGATAAGCCAAAGGGCAATGCAGAGAATTGATAATGTGTTGTACCTGCCAAACATCTGAGGTATCTTCTGCAATCTTGTCTGATAGGGACATGCAGGTATGCCTCTTTGAGGTCCAACGTTACCAGACAAGACTCCTTGCCCAGCATGGGAAGAAGCTGCTGTAGTGTGTGCATTTTAAATTTGGGTACCTCCAGGTATGTGTTTAGAATTGAGATGTCTAAAATGGGTCTCCAGGCTTCGTCTTTTCTTGGTACTAGAAATAATCTTGAGTAAAAACCTTGACCTTGCTCCTTTGTAGGTACCTTTTGAATTGCTTTCATATCCATGAGAGCTGAAATTTGCGTTTGTGCCTCTGCCCATTGGTTTGGAGGCAGATTTGGCATGCCTCTCATCCGTGGTAAAGTGTGAAAATGAAATCTGTAGCCTCGGGTAATAATATCCAGAACACATTTGTCCTTTGTTATGATGTGCCAATTTTGTGGAAATAGAGCCAGTTTCCCTCCCAAGGGTGCTGCCAGGGCAATTTTGCTTGGCAGGCGAAGAGGGAAGTCATTGTGCTTGTTTCCTGAAGGGTTGAGATCTTTCGTCTCCACCTCTGAGTTGTTGTATGCCATTGTCTAGGCCTGAAAGAACCTTGTGGCTGGCCTCTGCCCCTTGGGCATCTGTACCTACCCCTTTGGGGTCTGTCTGATGCAGGAAAGGACCAGTTTTTTGATGGCCAGTTTCTGCTGAAACGAGGAGGTTGTACCTGAAAAAATCTTTAACTGTCTGCATAGATTTTGCCTTTTCTTCCATTTTCTTTAAAACTTCCTCTGCTTTGACACCAAATAATACATCTTTCTGCAATGGAGCATCCAATAACTTTGCTTTGACATGCTCTGGTAAGGCTTGCTCTTTTAGCCAAGCATGTCTACGTATTACAGATCCTGTGACAGCTGCTCTACATGATGCTTCCAATGAAGCAAAACCACACTGTAAGGTATGCTTTCCCACCTGTTCTGCTGCATGCAGCAAATCCTGCATCTCTTTGAAATCAGGTTGATCTGTCTGATTGATCATTGTCTGCTTTAACTGTGTAATCAAGTACTGCTGGTATTTTAGCATGTGGAATTGGTAGTTTAAGGCCCTCATGGCCAAAGTGGCAGACGTATACACTTTCTTCCCCCATCTTTCTAATGCTCTGGAATCTCTTTCAGAAGGTAGTGGATTCTTAGCAGTAGAGGCCTTAACCCCTTTGGGACCCTGGGAAATGGTTTTGGGGTCTGCAACAGGGCTTTTATATAGAAACTAATGAGAATCAGGAACTCGGTAGTATCTGTCTGGTTTAGCTGGTGCAGGAGGTAAGGAATCTGGGTTTAGACTAGATTTGGTGAAACATCATCCAAAATATCTAAAACTGGAGGAAATGCAAGGGGTCTATGCTGTGGAAGAAGAAACTCACAGAGTCTTTTCTTAGAGTCAGAGTAATCTTGGCCTTCCCAGTGGAAGTGTTCCCTCATGGTGTGTAAAGTTTCCCCAAAAGAGTAGTCTTCAGGGGGGGGAGACAGAGGGAATGGACTCTTCAGCATCTGAGTCTTCATAAGGAGGGAAAGAATAATCCTGGTCCTCAGAGTTAGCTGAGGAAATAGATGCTTGGTCAGAGGAAGGATAATCTTCCTCCAGTCTAGGTCTTTTGTCAGGAGGGGGTTGTGAACCCCTGATAAGGGTAATTAAATCCTCAGCCATCTTAAGCATCTGTTTTTTAGACATAGAGGCCTGTAGGAGGGTCTGTGGACCCGGTTTCCTAACTTTTAAGGAGGCTTTATGTTTAGCATAAGACTTAATAGAGATAGTTGTCGGTTTGAAGACACCTTCAGAAACCGAAGACCTGTCCAAAATCTCCAGATCACCGTCAGGGTTGGCGTCCGAGGGGTGAGATGGAACCGGCTCCTGAGGCCCAGCTGATTCAGTCTGGGAGGCAGTCAGAATTTCTAAATCAGTGGTAGTCAGGGGCTGCGTAGGCGCCTCGCTGAAAACCGGAGAACCGGCAGCAGGCCTTGCTGAGGCCTCGGTATCTGGTCTTGGCCTTGGTTGCCTGTCCTTATCCTTGCATTTTTTTAATGATTGCTGATGTCGGTTGCTCCGACGACATGCTATAGTTAAATTTTCTGCCAAAATAATGTCGGGCGAAATCTGCCCAACGCTTGATTGTACGTTTGTTGAACCTAGCACAAAACCGACAACCAGAGACGTCGTGGTCTGGGCCTAGGCAAGGAATACAATAAGAATGAAAATCCTTATGAGGTATTTGCTTCCCACAAGAAATGCAATTATTAACTTTATCTGACATCGGTCTGAGGCAAGAAAAGTTTCCCCAATGGGGTACTTAGCTTTAGAGAAGACTTAGGGCTGAAATTCGATTAGAAAATCTCAGGAGCTAGCCGACCGGCACTTGTGAACTGCTTCTGCTTCGGGCACCGCGCGGCAAGAAAGACTGAAGAAAATGGCGTTGGCTGCCTCTTTTATCCCCCTGTCACTCTGATGTCAGGGAAGATGCGACGACAACCGACGCCGGACCAAGACTTTGGGATTCGGCCGACTGCGGGACCGCCTGACGGCAGGATAACCCAAGTGTGATGACTGCAGCAGTATAACACGATGAACATCATATCTCTGTCACCCTGCTGTTGCGGACCCCCTCTGCCACGAGGGCGATGTCTAACATTGTTGTTTCCCCCTCTGCCCCTGGGGAAAAATCTCCACGTGTCAGGCAAAGCTCCCTGGGATTTTCGGAACCACATCTTTCCACTCTTCTGACTTTTAGGATAGGGTCTAGATGGAGTGGAAAAACAGACTCCTATGGCAATGAGAGTCTTGCCATCCTGTTCACACCTGGTGAGAGTCTCCTTTACCTGAGGCCCGAACAAGGATGAGCCATCAAAGGGGGTACTGGTAAATGAAGACTTGAAACATCCCACAAACTGACAAAGGCGCATCCAGGAGTGTCTTTGCAAAGCTATTCCGGTAACTGCTGCCCTACTCGCTCCATCTGCCGCAAAGGAAATGAGCTTCATTGAGGGGTTAACCACTGAGGTCAAGGTTACACGCTGGGAAACCACCCTATTTGCAACTCCCTCAGCTGTAGGATCTTGCAGGGTATCTCCTAGCTCCTTCAGGAGATCCCTCTGAAATCGTGTGAAGTGTGACAAGTAATTCAGTGACCTGAGAGTAAAGGTCGCTGAAGAAAAAAAAGAAGTTATGTACTCACCATAACTTTCCATCCGAGTAGTTGTACTTCATTTTTCTGCAACCTGTGGGTATTCGGATCCATATCGGATCCGAGCTGGCAACCTTTCAAGCATATGCTCCGAGCTCCAAGCTCCTCCCACTTACCCATAACCTATCACCATCTCCTACCTTCCCTCAGATAGAGTTTGCCACTGCTCCATCAATCAGCAACTCAATTTTATCACAAACCTTGAACAGGTTTGGGGGACAGAGGGCAGACAGTTGCAGAAAAATGAAGTATAACTACTCAGATGGAATGTTATGGTGAGTACATAACTTCTTTATCTGAAGTAGTTAACTTAATTTTATCTGCAACCTGTGGGACAGGGTCCCCAGCTTCTAAAATCCTGGGAGGACCTCAGGGAAGGATATTTCTGAGCACCGCAGAGCCGAAAGATGCTCTCCCTCTGGAGATCAAATCCAACTTATAATGAGAAATGAAGGTATGTGACCTTGCCCAATATCATCCAGTGAACCCTAGACCAAAAGGCAGCAGAAGTTGCCATAGATCTGGTAGAATGAGCTTTAACAGGACCAGGCGGAGACAGACCTTTGTCTTTATAAATTTGCAAAATACATTGTGTAATCAATATAGCTAAGGAAACCTTGGAGATGGCTTAGCCCAAAAACGGTTTAGAGAAGGACACGAATAACTGGTCAGACTTACGAAAGGGCTTTGTTCTGTGTAAATAAAAACAAAGCTGTCTATGAACATATAGCAAATGTAGCTTATATTCGTCCTTGTTCTGAATATTTGGAAAGAAAACAGGCAGGTTAATAGTCTGGTTAATGTTAGAGTCAGAAGCTACTTTTGGTAAGAAGGAAGGGTTCGTGCAGAGCGAGACCCTGTCCTTATGGAAGGATCAAGTAAGGGGGCATGGAAGACAACGCTTGAATCTCTGAAACCCTCCTAGCTGACGTAATGGTAACTAGGAATGCTGTCTTCTAGGATAAGAACTTCAAATCTACTGATGCTGCAGGCTCAAAGGGAGGAGCAACTAATGCCTGCAGAACCAAGGTAAGGTCCCAAGAAGGAACAGAGTCCTTAATCGGGGGACGTAAAAGAAAGGTGCCTTTAAGAAAAGCCTTACACAGTCTCGAAGAGGCCAGAGCAATGTTTTCGCCAACATGGAAATTCAAGATAGCTGCCAGTTGCACTTTCACCGTGGAGGAACTAGCCCCTTGTTGGAAAATACTGGCTAAAAAATCCAACACTGCAGGAACAGGGGCTGTAAAGGGGTCTAGGTTCCTCTGAGAAGCCCAAAGAGAGAATCGTTTCCATTTGCTGTGGTAAATCTTCCTAGTGGAGGCCTTACGGGAAGCCACCAGAATAGTTTTTACTGAAGATGAAAGACCGGGAGTCTTGGCAATCAAGGGAACTGGAGCAACCAAACCATCAGCTTGAGGGTGTCCAGATTGGGCAGACAAGTGCCCAAAGGATGAGAGATGAGATCCAGGCAAGGATCCAGAGCTAGAACATGAGACCAGAGGAAGGGGAACCACACTTGACAAGGCCAGAACAGGGCAATGAGGATCACTCTGCACCCCAGTCGACAGGCTTTCTGAAGAAACTTCGGAATGAGAGGTAACGGGGGTAAGCATACAGTAACCTGGGAGGCCAAGCATGGACTACAGCATCTCTGGGGGGATTCCCTGGTGAGGGAAGAACTCGCTGCACTTCACGTTGGAAGGAGATGCGAGAGATCAAAGCAAGGCTGACCCCAGCAAGGAAGATCTCCTCCGCTATTGATTATTTCAGAGATCACTCGTATGGCATTAGAATAGCCTGGATAAATCTGTCAGCTAAAATATTGGAGCATCCCGGGATGTGCGTTGCTATCAGAAATCGACTGGTGGATATCGCCCACTCTCATGGCCTTGCGACAGAGAGGATAAGATTTAGTTCCCCCCTGTTCGTTGATGTACCAGACAACTGACTTGTTGTCTGACTGAACTGCAATTGTCCCCGGGGGAAGAACAGTGTGAAAGGCTTGCAACGCTAAAAGCACTGCTCTCATCTTCAGAACATTGATATGCAATCTGGTCGCAGTCTGGGACCATGTGCCTTGGGCCGTCCTCCCCAAATAATGCCAAGCCCCGAGCTTGGAAGCATCTGTGGTCACTGTGGCTTGGGCTGTGGTGAAACAAATGGGTGTCCTGCTAAGATATCCGGCGACTGGAGCCACCAGAGAAGCGACGCACTGCAGGCTTTGCTGGCTTGAATTGGATAGTCCATGGGGACATCTAGCCAAGACCACTGTACTGCCACAGTCCACTGAAGAACACGCATGTGAAGACGCAAATAGGGAAGGATCGAGACTGCTACGGCCATAGAGCCTAGGGCTCGGAGGATGTTGCCCGCCTGTGGTAGCCTGGGGCCAAGGATCACTGATATATGGGCCCGTAGGCTCTGGACCCTGTCTAGAGTTAGGAAGACTTTCAATAGGAGGATGTCCAGCCATGCCCCGATAAAGTCCAAGATCTGCACTGGGTCCAAGAGGGACTTGGAAACATTGATAGCCATCCCTAGCTGGATTGCAAGATGAAGGAAGGAGTCTCTGGCCATGCAAAGAAGACACTTGGTGGAAGCAGCGAGGAGCCAATCATCTAGGTAAGGAAATACCTGAATCCCCTGAAGCCTCAGTTGAGCCACTATGACTGCCATTACCTTGATTAACACCCTGGGGGCTGTGGTGAGACCAAAGGGTAGGGCTCTGAACTGGAAATGATTGGCTCCCAGCCAGAAGCGAAGGAATCTCCTGGAGCTTCTGTGAACCTTGATGTGGTAGTAAGCATCCTGGAGGTCTATCAAACACATCCAGTTGCATTCTCGAAGATAAGGTAGAATGGACTAACAGGGTGACCATCCGGAATTTCTGCTTGGTTACAGCCAGGTTCAGAGTTGACAGGTCCAAAATGGGCATGAGGTCCCCAGTCTTTCTTGGCACTAAAAAGAACCTGAAGTAAATACCTGATCCGAACTGACCTGGGGGGACCAGTTTGATGGCTCATTTGTGAAGCAGCTTGGAAATCTCTAGTGCTGCCACCTCCCTTTGAGTGGGTGGGACATCTGGGAGGTGCTCTGGCTGGACGGGATGGGTAATGAATGGGATGATGTAGCCTCTGGATATTATTTGAAGCACCCAGTGGTCCACAGTTATGGACTCCCAGGCTGTTGGGTGCAATGATAATCTTCCCCAGACTGTCTCCAGAGTAGGACAGTTGGGCAACCCCTCAGGGCTGCTGCGTGGGCCTGTTCGAGAAGGTCTCCCTAGACCCAAAGTTCCATGGCCCCCCTCTGCCTCTGGGGCGGCATCTGTCTTGTCCCCCTCTGCCTCTAGGGGACGAGTTGTCCTGAGAGTCCCTGAAAAACTGCGATTTTCAGAACCACATCTTCTTTTGCCCTCTCTGATTCCTAGAAAAGGATCTTTGAGGGCTAGAGAAGCGGACTCCGACGGCAGACAGTCTTCCCGTCCTTTTCGCTCTGGACAGGAGTGTCACATATCGTCTTCCCAAAAAGAGAAGAACCATTGAAGGGAGCCTTTACGAAAGACGCCTTGAAGGGGTCCGTGAACTGATACAGTCTGAGCCAAGCGTGTCATCTCATAGCCACGCCAGTCACAGCCGCCCTCGCCGCTCCTTCCGTGGCATGTGAAAACAGATGCATGGATGTGTTCGATATTGATTTGAGAGTCGACATTTTCGCAGAGAACAAATGCTTGTCCTCTGGCGACAAAGACTCTGGGGGCAACTCAGCGAGCTCTGTGACTAGGTCTCACTGCAGTCGTATGACATGTGCCAAATAATTCAGCACTCGAATGGAAAATGTCAGTGAAGAAAACACTCGCTTCCCAAATCGATCCACTGCCCTGGACTCCTTGTCCAAAGGGTGGACTGAGGAACTCTCCTGTGCCAGTTCCCTCTTGGTGGCTGCTGCAACCACAATAGCATCCACCGGGGAGCCTTTGTACCAGGCTTGTCTATCTGAGGGTGGAGAGAGAATCCTGTCTGGGCATTTCGGTATTGGTTCTACGGTGTCAGGCTCCTTCCATGCCTGCATGGTAATAAGATCCACTAAGGGATCCACAGGAGGGGACACTCAGGATGTAGATGGGCCTGTGCCAAAGGCCTCCAGAAACACTGACTCATCTGTAGAAGGTTTTGGGGCTGACCAACCTCAACTCTGGCGGAGAATCTCCATGATGTCTACAAAGGAGACATCGTCGGGAGGTGACCTGGGGGAACCTTCGCCTTCATCTAAATCAGTGTATTCTGTCAAGGACTCGGGGGAGTCCAGGTGCCTCCCTTCACACATGTGCTTACGGGGACCCTCTTCAGCGGGACTCTCTGAAGAAGGCTCGTGAGCCACAGGGAGTTCCTCCAGGGGAACCGCCTGGGGGTCCTCTAGCACAGGCTGTCCCTGGGACAAGCTGAAGGGAGTCTTAACTGAATCCAAGGGAGCCTGGGCGGAATCCAAGGAAATAGGCTGGGGTCTCGATCCTTGGGAAAGAACCCTTTCCACCATGTCGAACACTAATGGAGAGCGTACCTCCTTAGCACCCAACAAGGAGGAAGGTCTCCCCGGGTCCGCCATGAGGATTGGGGCTGAGGCAGGAGTAGCTGGAGTTCCGAAGGAATGCTCGAATCTGACAAAGTCAGACTGGAAGACACCTCCATCCCATCAAATCCAACTCCCCGTCCTCGGCCCCGAAAGTTGCTCAGATCCAAACTGGTCTGATCCGAGGAATTCAAGGTCATCACTGGCATAGAAGTTGGAGGAGCCGTTGGTGCTGAAACCCCCAGCTCCGAGGATCCTCAGATCCATAAACCCCGAAACCGCAGGCCAGATCAGGGAAGGAGAAATAGGATGAAAGAAGGGCATGGAGGTCCCCCCTCCAGAGGGAGAGGGGCCTGGCAAGACTCCCATCTGGATTTGGGTCCGAATAAATCTCATCCTGTCCATATCCAACTCTGATCGACTCGGATGTGGCTGGTCGTTGCGATGACCTAGATGAAGGCCTCAGATCCAAGGGCTCCGTTGGCTCTGGGGAGAACCTCAGGGAGTGGAGCAGAGGAGATGTAGGTCTACACACTTTAGAAGGCGGCCTAGGGAAGGGCTCCCACTCTGGAGAGTGCTTGCGGGGTCTATCCTCTCTCTCATCTCTGTCCTTAGTCCTCTTGTCCTTTCCTTTAGCTTCCCCTTCAACAGGTCTAGTGGGAGGGTGAGTCCCAGCCTGAGGGGAGGGTTGAGCAATTGCTGGAGGAACTGAGGCCGAAGCCGATGCATCCAAGGAGGAAACAGGTAGAAGGCCCTTCCCAAACAGTTTGGCCTTCCGTTCTTTTAAGGCCCTAGGGTTAAACCCAGCGCACACGCCGCACTGAACTGAAAGATGGGGAACACCCAGGAAAAAACAGACAGAGGGTGGCCATCGGCAGGTGAAAGCTTATGGCCACACTCTGTGCATTTTTTAAAAGTAGGCTTTGGCTGATCGGCCATACTACTAACACACACAGTCAACCTACTTAAAACCAACACTCTAACACACACACACCTAAGGGGAATAGAAGGCCTTACTATACTATTTTATCACAAACTTTTTTTTTTTGTACAAAACCGACGAACAGCAAAAAGGGGGAGATAAAGGGAACTAAATGACACACACTCACTATAAACAGCAAAAAAAAAGTTTGACCAAAGTCACTTACTAACACCCAACACTTGGAGCTACAGAGATCACGATACTGATGCACAAAACGGCAAACAAAATCTGGGGAAGGTAGGAGATGGTGGTGGGTTATGGGTAAGGGGGAGAAGCTTGGAGCAGATACTTGAAAAGTTGCCAGCTCAGATCCGATATGGATCCGAATACCCACAGGTTGCAGATAAAATGAAGTTAACTACTTCGGATCATACGCTTCCCATACCTGTCCATCGTATGGGACTCCTTGTTCGGCAGATGGACAGATGAAGTTTCCACAAGTTCCTTCTTAGTGGCTGCTGCCACCACCATGGCATCAACAGGGACGACTTTGGAAAGGAAGGATTTATTCTCGGGAGCAGTAATAAATTTATTTGGTCTCCTCTGAACTGGTTCCATGGTCTCTGGAGCGCTCCATGCCGTTTGACTCACTACTGACAAAAGTGGGTCAAAAGGCAGAGACACCCAAAAGGTGGAGGGTCGGGAACCAAATGCATCCAGGTAGACAGACTCATCCTCAGAAGGGGTTAAGGACTTCCAGCCACTCCTCTGTCTAAGGATTTCCAAGATGTCTGAAAAGGAGACATCCTCAGAGGGGGACTGTGGGGACTCTTCCGATTCATCCAAGTCTGTGTCTGAAGTGATAGACTCAGGGGAGTCTAGATGTTTCCTCTTACATCTTTTCTTCTGAGGGACCTCCTCTGAATGTTCGGGGGAGGTTTCAGAAGAGGTGGGGTCACCCAATGGGGCATCCTGGGGCACAGGTTCCCTACTCTTGGAGGCAGGAGGAGGGTCAAAGGCAGGCACAGGCACTCAGGGAGAAGGAGCCGAAGGTGGAGCAGTCTCAGGAGACAGCAAGCTCATCACCTTGAAGGTGCCATGAACCTGAGTCAAAGGAGCCTCCACCTCCGAAGAGCCCTGAGATCTTCTGTGAACCGAGAGTGATGGCTCCGAGACTGATGTGGAAGCCAAGCTCACCTGTGCCGAAACTCTGAGAGGGAGAGCGGGGTTGGACAAGGGTCTGATGCCACTTCCCCCCTCAGAACCGGCGAGAGAGCTTCAGTGCCCAGATCCCTCGATGGACTGAGACATCAAGGGGATCACAGCGGGTGTCGGAACCAATAAAGGAAAAGTAACAGGAGCTGATGGTTCCACCACCATGACCTCCATGCACTCTGGCTCCGAGCTCAAGAGAGTCGGAGGAGGAACCGATGGAGAAGCTGGATGGGCTGAAGGAGCCAATTCCTTATGGGCTGGGCCCAATAGTAATTTAGCAAGTGCCTGTGACTTCAGGAGCCTATTGACCACTCTCTCCATGTCATGATCTGAAAGCCTGGAGGACCGAGAGGAGTGCGAAGAGGACTGGTGACTGCCCGCTCCAGGTTGCAGCAAAGGAGATTGTGGCGCAGAGCGTACTGGCTCGAAAGAAAGGGACCTTGTTCTCTTATGGGTCCGGACTTGCTCCGAGGACACAGATGGAGCCGCTGGAGACTTAGCTTTGTCGGAACCAATACTGGGAACTGACAGAGCCAAAGGTTTTTCAGTAGATTTTGTCTGTTCCGAACTCTGAACCGAAAACTTAGTGTGTTTTTCAGACACTTTAGCTGGCTGAGGACCCTGAGATGAAGAATCTTGAGGGTTTCTTCAGAAGGTCATGCAAAATTAACTTACTTTTTCTCTCCTGCAGGACTCTAGAACTGAAAGCATGACAGATAGAGCATGAGTCTTGCAGGTGAACAGCCCCTAAACAATTTACACAACTCGTGCCCCCATCCGTAAGAGACATTTTTTGGCAACACGAGTCACATTTTTCGACTATTTGGACATAGTGGATAATTGATGGAAATAAATTTTCCACAGCACTAGAAAAACAAAAGCTATAAGCTAACAGCACACAACAACTAACTACTAAAAGGCTGTAATGGCTAGCCCAAACAACAATAAAGGAAAAACATTTTTTTTTTAAAGGGGAGAAGAAAACGGGAGAGAGCCTCTAACTTAAAAAGGCGACTTCCCCAATAGGGGAGCCTCTAACTGAAATGGCTATCCCAGAAAGGGTGGGGAAAGAGAAGAAGAACCCTCTAATTTAATTGGGCTCGAAGGGGGAAGCAAGACCTGAGGAGAAAACGACAGAAAAAACACCCACAAGAAGAGAATGGGGTTGTTAGACTAACAGGGGATAGTATACGCTCTAACAAGTTAAACAAACAACAAAACCTTGAGAAGGATAATATAGTGAAAAAAGCACAAAGTACTTAGCCTGAGCCAGTTGTCGCAATCTCAACGCTGCAAGCGGCAAACAAGATCTGGGTAGCTACCGCTAGGCATGCTGAGACAGGGGCTAGCCTCGAGCCAGTAAAAGCTCTCATGTTATAGTAAATCGTCCGAGTCGGAGCAGAGGATTGGCTCCGAACCCAACTAGCAAGAACGAAAGTGAGACGGGACAACATAACATCATATCTTTTTGAAGCATCCATTCATGGGATGGGTGTTTGGGACCTGCTCAGGTAATTTTCCATACATTTTTGACAGGATGGGATGTACACTGCCTAAAGGGTTACCTGGAATTTTACTGCCAGCTGCCAAGCCTGAAGAGCCAGTCTGCATAATAGATAAAATTTGTCCCTCCTCCCCCATTTGTTTGCTGACCATAGGATTGTCATATTGTCTGTGAACAGATTAGAGGTCCTGGCTGGAATAAGGGGTGGAAAGCTTGCATGGCCAGTAGTAGTGCCCTCAATTCCCTTACACGGATGTGATCCTTAAGTTGAGAGGGGGACCAGATCCCTTGTACTTTCAGGTGGCCAAAGGTTGCTCCCCAACCTCTGTCTGAGGTGTCTGTGTAGATGTCTTGACGAGGGGATAGTCCTGGGTTGAGTGACATGATGTATCCATGACTTAAGTTCCTTCTTCAGACAGGGGATGAGAGGAATGGAAAATTCTAAGGGGTTCTGCTGTTGCATCCAAACTGATTTTAGATACCATTGCCATTTTCTCATATGGAGTTTGGCTAAGGGGAGCATGAGAATGGAGGATGCCATGAGGTCCAAGACCCTGAGGAACTCTGTGGCTGTAATGTGGTAAACCAGTAGAATATTTTGGAAGTAAAGGATGAGGTCCTGTACCTTTTGTGGGAGAAGAGAGACCCTCATAAGATCTGTTTGTATCCTACACCCCAGGAAAATTTGATCATGTGAAAGGGTGAGAACTTTTAGTTATGTACTTACCATAACTTTAGATGTTTGGGATCCACCTCGCCTACATTCTGTACTGATGGGCTCGGAGCCGATCCCTCGGCTCCGACTCGGCATGCTATGCTACAGAGCGAGGCCTCTTATTGGCTGAGCTATTTCTTATCCCAGGATGCACCACCACTAATCCCCCAGATCTTGTTTGTCCGCATTCATGCACACATGCACAACTTTTTTATATAACATTGTTAGATGTTTCAAGATGAAACAACAGGATTCGGACCTTCTGATATCCTCTGATCTCCAAGGAAGGGGGAAGGAGGGTGGGTTATTGGGAATGTAGGCGAGATGGATCCCAAACATCTAAAGTTATGGTAAGTACATAACTAAAAGATGTTATGTGATCCTCTCTCGCCTACATTCTGTACTGATGGGACAGCGTCCCTAGCACCTAAATCCTGGGTGGCTCATTGGAAAACACTCCTGAGCACTGTGGAACCAAATGAAGCTCGTCCTCTAGATGCCACATCCAATTTGTAGTGGGAAATGAAGGTGTGCGGGGAAGACCATGTAGCTGCAGCACAAATGTCACTAATGGCAAGCTTAGAATGAAATGCTATCGAAGTAGCCATAGCCCTTGTAGAATGAGCTTTGACAGAGGTGGTAAGCTCTTTGTTAGAATAAGAATAAGCTTGAGTAATACAGTCCCTGATCCATTTGGCAATAGTGACCTTTGTGACAGCTTTGCCCAATTTATTGTCTGCAAAGGATACAAACAACTGATCTGATTTCCTTGTTTGTTTGGTCCTGTCTAAATAAAAACGCAACTGCCTGTGGACATCTAATGTGTGAAATATGAATTCCGCTTTGTTAGAAAATTTCGGAAAGAAGACTGGAAGTTCTAATGATTGTTGTAGGCAGAAACTGGAACAAACTTTAGGGACAAAGGAAGGATTTGGCCTGAGAGATACTCTGTCTTTGTGAAAAACTAAGTACGGAGGTTTCACAGACAAAGCTTGAAGCTCTGAAACCCTTCTGGCAGAAGTGATCGCCACCAGAAAAGCAGTCTTCCACGATAGAAATTTTAAATCACATGTCGCTGCCGGTTCGAAGGGGAAGGAAGGAAGTTAAGGCACGTAACACCACACTGAGATCCCATGGAGGAGCAGGATGAGAAATCGGAGGTCTTAAGAGCGCAGCACCTTTCAAGAAGGTCTTACACAATCTGTTGCTCATTAAAGGTGGGTTTATAGATTCGTGAAAATTGGAAATAGCTGCCAATTGAACCTTGATGGTAGAGACTGAAGAGCCTTGATTGAAAAGAGAAGTTAAAAATTTTAGTACCTCCGATATGGGAATAGTGATGGGATCCAGGCCCCGGAGTTGAGCCCAAATAGCAAATCTTTTCCATTTGCTAGAATACAATTTCTTTGTAGCAGACTTGTGGGCCGAAGATAAGATGTGTACCACTTCTGGATCCAATGTATGACTCCGGACTATAGTCGGAAGAGGAGGAGCCAAGCTGTCAATTTTAAGGTATGAAGGGACTGGTGAAATAGTCCCGACTGATGAATCAAAAGGTCTAGGATCTGATCCAGGAACCATGGACCTTCCAGAGCATACTTCCGAAGATAGGGGAACTATACTTGACGAGGCCAGTAAGGAGCAACTAAGATAATTTTGCTCCCCAAGAGAGATGCCTTTTGTATCATCCTGGAAAGGAGAGGAACTGGAGGGAAGGCATAAAGCAAGCCGGTGGGCCAAGGACAGGCTAGTGCGTCCATGGGGCTCTTCCCCGGAGCCGGGGTGAGGGAGAAGAACTTTTTGCACTTCGCATTTAGAGGAGCCGCGAAGAGGTCGCAACACAGAACTCCCCATTTGTTGAAAATCTGATTTGCCACTGTGATGTTCAGAGACCATTCGTGAGGAGAGAGGATGGTTCTGCTCAGTCTGTCGGCTATCACATTGGACTTGCCCGGGATATGAGTAGCTACTAGGAAGCGTTTGGTCGACACTGCCCATTCCCAAACCCTCATGGCTTCTCTGCACAGAGGGTAGGATCTGGTCCCTCCCTGTTTGTTCAAGTACCAGACCACTGACATGTTGTCTGAGTGAACGGCAATCACGCCCTGAGGTAGGTAATCGTGAAGGGCTTGAAGGGACTGAAGCACCGCCCTCATTTCTAGAATGTTGATATGAAGTAGGGTCTCTTTTGGGTGCCATTTGCCTTGGACTGACCTGCCCAGGGAATGCCCCCCCCCACCTCATCTGGGAGGCGTCCGTGGTCAAAGTGGCCGCAGGAGGAGGTAGAACACAGGGTCGTCCCTGATCCAAATTGGAGGGCACTAGCCACCAGCGAAGGTCCCGTTTGCAGGTTTCCGTGATCCATATGAGGTGACTGAGAGGGAGTTCCTGAAAGGACCACTGAGCTGAAAGAAGCCACTGGAGAATTCTCATGTGCAACCTTGCAAGGGGAACTAGAAGAACCGTGGCGGACATGGATCCCAATAGTTGCAGGACCATTCTGGCTGGGGCTTTGGATCTGGGAAGTAAGGCTCGAACTTGAGACTGTATGGTTTGTATTCTGTCTGTAGGTAGATAGACCCGCATTCGGTTTGAGTCTATCTCTACCCCTATGAATCTTATGCGTTGAGATGGCAGCAACACAGACTTTGGCCAATTGAAGGTGATTCCAAGGGAATTGCCCAGTGATATAGTGGCCTGTAGGCTCCGCAATAGTAGATGCTTGGAGGTGGCAGTTAGGAGCCAGTCGTCTAGATACAGAAACACCTGGAATCCTAGACTTCTCAGGTGAGCAGTCACGACCGCCAAACACTTGGTGAACACCCTGGGGGCTGTGGTGAGACCAAAGGGCAGCGCGCGGAACTGAAAATGACTGCCTCCTAGGCTGAAGCGCAGAAGTCTCCTGGACGCTTGATGTACCATAATATGGTAATAAGCATCCTTGAGATCTATGGAGCACATCCAAACACCTTTCTCCAGCAATGGGAGAATGGTTTGTAGGGTGACCATTCGGAACTTGGACTTTCTGACTGAACGGTTTAGAATATTGAGGTCCAAAATGGGTCTCAAGTCCCCGATCTTTTTTGGCACCAAAAAGAATCTTGAGTAAGTCCCTAATCCGATCTGGCCTGCGAGGACCGGTTGGATGACTCCTTTTTGCAGCAGCTTTGAAACTTCTGAGGCTGCAGTTTCCCGTTGACTGGGTGGCGGGTCCGGGATTTTTTTGGACTGAGGTGGAGAGTGAGAAAAAGGGATGGTGTAACCTCCGGCGATAATTCGAAGCACCCATCGGTCCTGAGTGATACCTTCCCAGGCTTTTAGGTGCTTCGAAAAACGACCCGACTGGCTCCGGAGCGGCACAGTCGGGCAATCCTCAGGGACTGTGAAAGGCTGAAGAGCCACGAAAGGACTCACGGTCTCCAGTGTTGCGAGGGCCTCTGCCGCCTCTGGGACGGCGTCTTCCGGAAGAATTTCCCCCTCCCCTGCCTCTGGAAGGGGGATCATCCTGCTGAGAGGGGTAAGGCTTCTGAGATCTATGGAACCACATTTTCCCTCCTCTTTTAGCCTTGGGATAAGGCCAAAAGGGAGTGGAAAATCGTGCCCCTACGGCAGTCAAAGTCTTACCCTCCTGCTCGCAGCGGGTCAGTGTGTCCTTTACCTTGGGTCCAAACAGGGAGGACCCATCAAAGGGGGCGTCGGCAAAGGAAGACTTAAAGGCCTCCGCGAAATGACACAGGCGGAGCCAGGCTTGTCTCCATAGAGCAATGCCTGTACCCGCCGCTCTACTCGCCCCTTCGGCCGCATAAGAAATGAGCCTCATGGATGAGTTTGAAATGGACGACAGTGTAGCCAGCTGAGAGCCAACCGTCTGGGCCTGCTCCTCAGGCAGGTTACCCAAGAGGGTATCGGAAAGTTCTTTAATCAGATCCCTCTGAAATCTGGTAAAGTGCGTAAGGTAGTTCAAGGACCTTAATGTAAAGGCGGCTGAACTTAGGGTGTGCTTTCCATACCGATCCATGCTCCTAGACTCCTTATTAGGAGGATGGACGGACGTCGAAGCCTCTGCTACATCTTGCTGGGTAGCAGATGCCACCACCACAGCATCTACAGCCACACCTTTAGTTAGGAACTCTTTTTCAGGGGGTGCTGAGAGGAACTTATTAGGACGAGCAGGCACCGGTTCCACAGAGTCTGGGTGTTCCCACGCCCTTCGACAGATCAAATCCAAGAGCTCGTCGAAGGGCGGAGACACCCAGGAGGCGGAGGGCTGAGCCCCGAAGGCCTTAAGGAACACCGACTCATCAGCAGAAGGGGGCTTGGACTGCCAGCCGCCTCATTGTTTAAGGGCTTCCAGGATGTCTGCAAAGGAGACATCATCCGAGGACGACTTAGGGGACTCTTCTGCATCATCGAGATCAGTGTCTGATGTAAGAGACTCATCAGGGGAGTCAACATGCTTCCTCTTGCACGATCTTTTCCTGGGGGGGTTCTTCCGAAGAAGCTTCAGAAGGACCTCCAGGAGGGGGGGAACCCCAGTGGGGGTAACCTCAGGCCCCGGGGCTCCGCTGTCTAAGGACAGGGGGACTGCCAAAGACCCAGTCTCGGTATGCAGGGAAGGAGCTGGGGAGACCGTGGAGGTAGCCAATGATGATTTGGCTAACGCACTCCTCATAGCCCTGAAGGCGGGACCACCAGAATCCCGGGAGGGTCCCACCTCCGTGGCCACAATGGTAGACGGCACTCCCGCAGCCGACGCACCGAGAGGAAGACTTGGGACCGAAAACATCAGTCCCGAAGCATCCCCCCCAGGGCTGACGGAAGAAGTCTGCGTACCGAACTCCGACTCAAGAGCCGGAGTTGGAGTAAGGGTCGGGCCCGACCCTAAAACCTCCACCAGTTCCACCAGTACTGGCTCCAACGGTGCCGAGGCTGTTGGAGGAGGAACCATAGTAGCAGGGTGGACCATCAGCTCCGAAGCCGAATGGGCTGGAGCCGAAACTAACTTTTGGAACACCGGAGACTGGAAGAGTCTTAGGAGCACCCTGTCGATGTCCGAATCAGACATCTTGGAGGATCTGGACGATACCGATTGGGTCCGAACCGATTTCTCCATCGGCTCCAAAGGACTAGGGGACCGGCTCCGAATGGATTCTATAATTATCGGTTCCGAGGGAGATCTCAAGGCAATTTCCCTTGGTGCCGATGAGGACTTCAGCTCCGAAGGGGAAGAGTCTGAGTCGGCAACCCTCATCGGCTCCAATATCAGTGGAGCCGATGAAGGTGACCCGCCTCTCGATGCCCCAGTCCTCGGCTCCGAAACCAGAGGGGTCGAGACTGGAGGCATCGAGGCAGACCGTTCCGCCCTCGGCTCCGAAGTCCGTGGAGCCGATGGAGAAGTCTGCCTAGGTTTTTTGGCAGTCGGTTCCGACTGACTGGTCGGAGCCGACGCTTTTTTCTTTTTTGAAGGAGAGGGAGAAGATAAAGCCTCCTCGAAGGATGGCTTAATTAACCCCTTAAGGATTAATTTGTTTTTCCTCTCCTGGAGGACCCTAGATGAGAAGGCGTGACACACGCTACATGATTCTTCTAGGTGCTTGGCGCCTAAACAATAAACGCACGAGGAGTGGTCGTCCGTTATGGACATCTTATAACCACACCTCGCGCACTTTTTAAACCCGGAGGGTCTATGCTCTTTGGACATGTCTAAAGAGAGATAACACACCTGTCTAAGGAGAGATAACACACCAAAACTAGCAGTTTAAGTTCAAAAAATATAAAGATATGAAATTTTTTTTTTTTTTTTTTTTTTTTATGAAACAACAATACAGTTGCACAAAAAACCGCAGAAAGAGAGGGTCAAGACCCTCTAACTTAAACGGGTACTTGACCCACAAATAAAACGCTAGAATAGCAAAAGGGGAAGGCCCCTCTAACTAAAACGGGAAACCTTCCCTTAACGAAAAAGACAAATTTCTCAACAAATTTATCAAATACACACTCGTATCACAATAGCTGTTAAAACAGCTTTTGGGTTCAAAACAAGCAAATTCCTGACAGGAAAAGCCTAAATAAATTAGTACTTAGCCCAGCCAAGTTGAGACCACGTCTTAGCTTGCAAGCGGCAAACGAGATCTGGGGGATTAGTGGTGGTGCATCCTGGGATAAGAAATAGCTCAGCCAATAAGAGGCCTCGCTCTATAGCATAGCGTGCCGAGTCGGAGCCGAGGGATCGGCTCCGAGCCCATCAGTACAGAATGCAGGCGAGATAGGATCACATAACATCAAGAAATTATGTACTCACCATAACGTTCGATGTATGTAGTCCATCTCGCCTCACATTCTTTCCCGTGGGTTCGGAGCCGGACCTCGGCTCTGACTCGGCCATACTCTAGCTCGAAGTCTTTCAAAGAAGGTATCCCATGCTGCACTGCTCCCTTTCCCCAGATCTTGTTTGCTGCGAGATAATCATTCACTCCTCCACATACAACAACATATAGAGAAGGAAGAACATACTAACCAGAAAGGAATTTGAAACCATACCTAAACCCCTAGGTCCTCCAGGATGGGGGAAGAAGAGGGGGTAAGCAAGAATGTGAGGCGAGATGGACTACATACATTGAATGTTATGGTGAGTACATAACTTCTTGATGTTATGTAGTTCAATATCGCCTACAATCTTACCCATGAGACAGCGTCCCC
Organism: Protopterus annectens; assembly: GCF_019279795.1. Classification (NCBI taxonomy): domain Eukaryota; kingdom Metazoa; phylum Chordata; order Ceratodontiformes; family Protopteridae; genus Protopterus; species Protopterus annectens. The sequence continues at coordinate 711,961,368 of NC_056730.1, read as the reverse complement.
AGCACCTGAATCCTTGGAGGCTCAGTAGAAAATACTCCTGAGCACTGTGGAACCAAAGGAAGGCCTGCCTCTGGACAACAAATCCAACTTGTAGTGAGTAACAAAAGTGTGAGGAGATGCCCATGTAGCCACAGCACAAACATCATCCATACACAACCTGGCCTGAAAATCTGTAGATGTAGACACAGATCAGGTAGAATGAGCCTTCACTTGAAATGGTAAATCCTTGCCACCTGAAGCATAAATTAATGAAATACAACTGGAAATCCATCTGGACAAAGTGACTTTGGAAACAGTGACTTTGGAAACAGGAGACCCAATCCTGTTTTCTGAAAATGAGACAAACAACTGATCCGATTTTCTGAGATCCTTCATTCCATGTAAACAGAATTGTAATTGTCTGTGCACATCCAGATGATGAAATCTAAATTCTGCCTTGTTCGAGAACTCTGGAAAGAATACAGGTAGTTCAATGGATTGGTTTAGATTACCGACAGAAGCCACTTTCAGTGGGAAGGAAAGGTTAGGTCTGAGAGAAACCCTGTCCTTATGAAAAATCAAGTAAGGTGGTCTAACTGATAAGGCTTGAAGCTCCGAGACACGTCTGGCTGAAGTGACGGCTACTAAAAAGATTGTCTTCCAAGTCAAATATTTTAAATCACAAGTGGCTGCAGGCTCGAAGGGGGGTGAAGTGAGATACTGTAGAACAAAACATAAGTCCCAAGGCATAACTGGTTCAAAAACTGGAGGACGAAGCAGCATAGTGCCCTTCAGGAATGCCTTACAAAGACTGTGTGCCATGAGACTAGGCTCATCAGCGACGTGAAAAGTGGAAATAGCCGCCAACTGGACTTTAATAGTTGCGGCCACTGATCCTTGGTTGAAAAGCATGGAGCGGAACTCCAGGACTGACGAAATTGGAGCTTTATAAGGATCAATTTGTCTTGCATGCGCCCAGATGGAAAATCTCTTCCATTTGCTGGAATAGATTTTTCTGGTGGAAGGCTTATGGGAAGAAGACAGAATATGAACCATTTCCAGCAAAAAATGATGAAGCCTGACTAATGACGGAAGTGGAGGAGCCAGGCTGTCAGCCAGAGGGTCTGAAGAGAGGGATGGAGCTGCCCTGACATATGAGTCAGCAAATCTGGTTGTGGGTCCGGAATCCAGGGGGCATCCACTAGGTAAGGATGGAGGAAGGGGAACCAAATTTGACAAGGCCAGTGTAGAGCAATCATAATAATTTTGCTTCTCAAAGATTGCTCTTTCTGAATAACTTTTGTCAGCAGAGGAACAAGAGGGAAGGCATACAGTAGACAGGAGGGTCAATCGTGAACTAGAGCATCCCTGGGTGACTCCCCCTGAGGGGGGATAAGGGTGAAGTAGCTGCTGCATTTGGTATTGAGGGGGCTGGCAAATAAGTTGCAGCAAGGCTGCACCCACCTGCGGAAAATCTGCTCCACAACCTGAATGTTCAGGGACCACTAGTGAGGCATCAGAATCGCTCTGCTCAACCTGTCGGCAATCACATTGGACTTCCCCGGAATGTGCGTTGCTACAAGAAAACATAGGGAAGCTGCTGCTCACTGCCACACTCGCATGGCCTCTCTGCAAATGGGATATGACTTGGTTCCTCCCTGTTTGTTTAGATAACATACCACCGACATATTGTCTGAGTGGATCACAATTGTCTCGAGAGGAAGAAAGCTCTGAAGTGCTTGCAACGCTAGTAGCACTGCTCTCATCTCCAGGACATTGATATGCAGATGCATCTCGTGTTCCTGCCATGTGCCTTGGACTGCCTTGCCTAGATAATGCTCCCCCACCCAATCTGGGAGGTGTCCGTGGTCACTGTGGCAACCGGGGGGGACAGAACAAAAGGTTTTCCTGTGTGAAGCCACCAGTGTAGATCCTGCTTGCACCTGTCTGTGATCATTATGAGATGAGAAAGAGGAAGATGTTGCAGAGACCACTGGGTGAAGAGTAGCCATTGAAGAAGCCTCATGTGTAGCCTTGCCAAAGGAACCAGCATAATTGTAGCAACCATCGTGCCCAACAATTTGAGGATCAATCTTGTCTTCACTCTTCTCAAAGGGAGTAACGCGTACACCTGCTGTTGTAAACTTTGAATCCTTTCCCTTGGTAAGAATGCCCTCATGAGCACAGTGTGTAACTCGGCGCCTAGAAAGGTGACACACTGCGAGGGCAACAAGGCAGACTTTTCCCAATTTAGAGTTATGCCTAATTGTTGACACAGTTTGATCGTGGCGTCTCTGGTTTGTAGGAGTAGATGCCTGGTTGTGGCAGAAAGGAGCCAGTCGTCCAGGTACGGAAACACTTGGAATCCCTGACGTCTCAAGTGAGCCGTTATCACTGCCATGCATTTGGTGAACACCCTGGGGGCTGTGGTGAGACCAATGAGCAGGGCGCGAAATTGAAAATGACTGGCTCCCAGCCAGAAGAGTAAATGACTTCTGGATGCTCTGTCCATCTTTATATGGTAGTAAGCATCCTTGAGGTCATTGGAGCACATCCACACTTCTTTTCCCAACAATGGGAGAATAGATTGCAATGTGACCATTCGGAACTTCTTTACATGGGTGTTCAATCTGCTGAGATCCAAAATGGGTCTCATGTCCCGTTCTTTTCGGCACCAAAAAGAATCTGGAGTAAGTCCCTAATCCGATCTGGTCTGAGGGGATAGGCTGGATGGCTCCTTTTTCTAGCAGCTTTAAAACCTCTGGAGCTGCGGAATCCCTTTGATTGGGTGGAACATCTGGGATTTTTTTGATCGGAGGGGGAGCTGAAGAGAAAGGAATGCGATATCCTCCGGAAATTATTTTTAATACCCATTGGTCCTGAGTTATGCTTTGCCAGGCCTCTGGAAATGCACAGTCGGGCCTCCCATCAGGAGCGCTGGTAGGGAGAACCACAAAAGAAATTGCAGTCTCCCTGGTTACATGGGCCTCCTCTTCCCTAGGGTGGCGTCTACCAGAATTACCACCCCCTCCCCTGCCTCTAGAGGGGGATTCACCTTGTGCGTCATGAAAAAACTCTGCGATTTTTTGAACCACATCTTCCAACCCCTCTGGGTTTTGGGATAAGGTCTGTCCTAGAGGGTAGAGAAAAACTGACTCCTACAGCAGACATAGTTTTTCCCTCTTGCTCGCACCTAGTGAGAGTGTCCTTCACCTTGGTTCCGAATAAGGAGGAACCATCAAACGGGGCATTGGTGAACGTACTCTTGAAGGCCTCCGCGAAATTACAGAGGCGCATCCAGGAGTGCCTCCCAAGAACAACTCCTGAACTCGCTGTCTACCCGCTCCTTCAGCTGCATAAGAAATCAGCCTCATGGAGGAGTTAGTAATAGAGCTGAGGGTAGACATCTGAGTGATGACCTTCTGAGCCACCGCATCAGAAACATTACCATGTAGAGTATCTCCAAGCTCTTTCAGGAGATCTCTTTGGAGCCGTGTAAAATGAGATAAGTAATTCAGTGACCGCAGTGTAAAGGTCGCTGAAGAAAACATATGCTTCCCGTACCGGTCCATGGTCCTAGACTCCTTGTTAGGAGGATGGATGGTAGACAAAGTCTCAGCCAGTTCCTTCTTGGTGGCCGCTGCCACCACCATGGCATCTATAGGAACTCCCTTGGATAGAACCTCTTTGTCAGAGGGGGCGGACAAGAATTTGTTGGGTCTCCTGGGGAATGGTTCCACAGAGTCAGGGGGTTTCCATACCCTTCGACAAACCAGATCTAAAAGCTCGAAGGGTGGAGACTCCCAGGAGGTGGAGGGCTGAGCCCCAAAGGCCTTCAGGAACACCGACTCCTCCTCAAAGGGAGCTTTGGAGGGCCAGCCAACCCTCTGCATCAAAATTTCCAGGATGTCAGAGAAAGAGACATCCTCAGAGGATGACTTGGGGGACCCCTCTGATTCCTCGAGGTCAGTATCTGACGTGAGGGACTCATCTTGGGAGTCAATGTGCTTCCTCTTGCACATTCTTTTTCTGGGTGGCTCCTCAGGCAAAAACACTGAGGGGCCCTCAGAAATAAGGGGACCACTCATGGGGCTATCCTGAGGCCTTGGGTCTCCACTGCCAAAAGATAGAGGGCGATCAGAGACCCGCACCGGAGCTGGAGGGGACAGTGTGTCAGCGCCAAATGATGTCACTGAGGACCTGGCCAGTGCACTCCGCATGGACTCGAAAGCTGGTCCCCCCGGCTGCGAAGATCAACCAGCCATGGAAGATCTCAGAGCAGAAGGACAAGGTCCGAAGCCGATGCAGGGGTCAGGCTTCCCTGAGATGAAGCACTGAGACAGAGGCTAGGAGCCAAAAAGCGCCATGAGTCCTGGACCCCGTGGAAGGAGCCGATGGGGTCGGAGCTGAAGCTGGAGCCGATAAGCCAGGATGGGCCATCGGAGCCGACTGACCACTCCGGCTCCGAAAGCTGAGATTCGATTGGAGGAGGAAGTATCGACGCTGGTTGGGTGACAAGCTCTGGAGCCGAAAACAATTTTGCCAGAACCGGTGACTGGAGAAGACTCTGCACCACTCTATCTACATCGACATCTGAAAGAGTCTTGGAGGACCTAGAAGATAAGGAAGGAGATCTAGGCCTCCTCTCCGGAGACGTACGAGGAGGAGAGAATGGCCTAAAATTTGGAGACCAGCTCCGAACTAGCACCTCCGTAATTGGCTCCGAGGGACTTGGAGCCGAAGCAGATTCGGTCAAAATAGCTCCAAAGACAGTGGAGCCGAGGATGCCACAGAAGATTTCTCTACTTTCTCCGGAGGCACCGAGGATACAGATGGAGCCGAAGAATGCTTTTTTGCCTTAGAGGGAGAGGACTTAAAGCTAGAAGCCCGTCCCAAATCCTCCTCGAAGGAGTGTTTCAAAAATCCTTTCAAAATTAGTTTGTTCTTCCTCTCCTGAAGAACACGCGGGCTAAATGCATGGCAAAAAGTACAAGACTCCTGGAGGTGAATAACCCCCAGACAATAAACACAGACAGAGTGTCTATCAGTGATAGACATTTTATAACCACATTTAGTACACTTCTTAAAGCCAGAGGGCTTATGTTCTTTTGTATCCTTAGACATGGTGAAAGAAAAAACTACCGTTAATAACAGTCAACCGTTAATATATATAAAGCGCTGGAACAAAGCAAAACCACAACAGACAAATACACAAGACCTCTAACTTAATCGGTCTCAACAGGAAACACAAGGAAAGACTAGGTCCTCTAATTTAAATGGTCCTAGCCCGAAGGATAGGTACCTACGAAACTAACAAGAAATACAGAAGAAAGGGCGGACTAGGTCCTCTAACTGAAATGGGCCTAGCCCGTAGGGGAAACAGTTAGCGGGACACCACAAAAGACAATAATACCAGACAACAATTTTTTTACCAAGGTTAGATCAGTACACACACAACACACAGCTATGAAAATAGCTTTTTATTTTTGAAGCAAAAAACTGTCAAAGGCAAAAGTGATACTTAGCCACAGCCAAGAGCAAGACCACATCCGAGCTATATGAGCGGCAAACGAGATCTGGGGAAAGGGGGCAGTGCAGCATGGGATACCTTCTTACCCCAGCCAATTGAAAGACTTCGAACTAGAGTATGGCCAAGTCGGAGCCAAGGTTCAGCTCCGAACCCACGGGTAAGAATGTAGGTGAGATTGGACTACATAACATCTGATTTTTTTAAGTTGATGGTGAAGCCCTATATTTTGTAGTAGATTGACGGTAAAGGCAATATTTTGTTTCAGCTCCTCTGTGGAGGTAGCTAGAAGGAGAAGGTCATCCAGACATAGCCGGCCTTAGGCATAGGCCAACTAGGTGGTCGCCTAGGGCGCCGCTCTAGCAGGGGCGCTTTTTCAGTATTTATTTAATGTAGGTAGACCAGGAGGCACTGGGTGGTGTGGTGGGGGGCACTGTGGAGCCATTTTACCTAGGGCACCGGTTGACCTAAGGCCGCTCCTGCATCCAGATATGAAAATGTGTATTCCCTGAAGTCTGCAGTGAGCAATCACTGGAGTAAGGCATTTGGTGAAGACCCTGGTTGTGGTAGAAAGCCCAAAGGGCAAGACACAGAACTGAAAATGCCATGATAATACAGAGAAGAGTAAAAACTTCATGTAGTTGGGTTGGATGGGAATGTGCAGATATGTATCTTTGATATCCAGGTTAATGAGGGCTTGAGGCAGAATGAGTGGGAACAGTGTCTGGAGAGTCAACATGAGGAAAGTCTTAAGATAGAATAGGTCAAAGATGGGTCTCCAGGGGCCTTTCTTCCTGGGCACCAGGAACAACCTGGAATAAATCCTTTACCTATTTGGTCTTTGGGGACATTCTGAATGGTCTCTGGACTCAATAATTCTAAAAAAAGGCAAGTTTTTCCCTTGGAGGTTGAGGGATGCCCCTGAAGGAGGGTAACTGATCCCACACCAAGAAGTACCCTTTTTGAATATCTGAAAGGCCCAGGCATCTTGGGTTATGCTTTCCCAGGCTGGTAGGGATAGGGGTAGCCGTTGGGAAGTGGGATATGGGTGGGAGGGGGAAAGCAGTCAAACAGAAGATGGCTTGTCTGGAAAAGGCAGATTAGGTGATGGGAGTTGCCGGTGGGAACCTAGGCTGTTGTGGTCTCCTGTCATTCTTTTTTTCTTCTGGTTGTGTGTTACAGGAATGTCTATGCATAAATACAGTCTTTGCATGGTAAATTCTTTGGAACTTGGGTACTGGGGAAACTAAAATATGTTTCAATTCCTTTAGTTCCTTACCCTTCTCCTGCAGTGATTTGAACAGGTTAGCAGCTGCAGGTCCAAACAAGATAGAATTGTCAGAGGAACATCCATTAGTTTGTTTTTTATGTCCTCAGGTAAGGGCTGAAGTCTTAGCCAAGAAAATATTCTTATCACTGATCCAGAGGCAATTGCTTTGACAGGAACTCTGCAGGATTATAGCTGCATTTTATTTTACGGAGTGACATGCTACCTAAGAAGAAGCAATAAGCAAAGAAGTAGCCAAGGTTTTATGTTCTGAGTCAGGTAAAGCCTGTGAAAGTTAGGACACAAGTTCTAAAGCAAATATGGTCATATGTGTTTGGTAATTTATGGCCCTGAATGCTAAGTGGCAGAAGTGTATAACCTTTTGCCTATTCTACCCAGGACTCTGCTATCCATATCAGATGGCAAGAGGGTAGTGGAGGGCAGCAACTTTGATGGCTTGTCAGAAGTCACAAAAATTACAAAAAGGTCTGCAAAAGGACATCTGAAGAGAAATTTGCAGTCCTTTGGGACCTTGTAGAAGAGGTCTGACTTTTGGAGGGCAGGTGGCTGGGAATCTGGTACCTGTGAAAATGAGGCAAACCATTGTGAAAGGCAGGCAAGGCAGGAAGGACAGCTGATGGGCTAGGTGATTCCACCTGTAATAGGTCATAGTATCTTTTTGTACTTCAGATACTTGTGTGCTATTCCATTTAAAGTGGTCGCTCTTCCTAAAAAAAAAAAAAAAGAACAGGCACTTTAAGAGGTCCAGAAAGCACCCAGAAGTAAAGGCAAAAATAAACTGTTTAGTCCAATACAATCCTTTAATTTATTAACTGACTCACCATGTTGCCACCCGTCCCGTTGTCAGCGGGACACTCACGGGTTAAGTCACCTTATCCCGCTGCCCGCTGTAGTGGGACCTGAAAAGTCCCACTTTTGCGATCGCTCTGAACTGCTATGGAAAAGTCGCAATTACTTCCAGCTTTTTCACGGCAATTCAGTTACGTCACCAACCTGGACCTACAGGCAAAGCTGCTGCCGGTTAGGTCCAGATGCTTTAATTCGTGCAGTAATTGGCTGCAATTCATGAAAGGGGTGGGGATTGGGGCAGGAAGAGCCCTGCAAAGATCGCGGCTGTAGGAGCAAGCGCTTCTACAGCTGCTAAAAAAAGACCAAGATTTTTTGTTTTATTATAACAAGCGATCCAGCCAGCCATCCTCCTCCAGCCAGCCAGCCATCCTCCTCCTCCATCCATCCAGACAGCCATCCTCCTCCTCCATCCATCCAGCCAGCCATCCTCCTCCATTAAGCCAGCCAGCCATCCTCCTCCTTCATCCATCAAGCCAGCCATCCTCCTCCTCCAGCCAGCCAGCCAGCCATCCTCCATCCATCCAGCCAGCCAGCCAGCCATCCTCCATCCAGCCAGCCAGCCAGCCATCCTCCATCCAGCCAGCCAGCCATCCATTTATGCAGCCAGTCATCCATCCAGCCAGGCATCCATCCATCAAGCCATCCATCCAGCAGCTACTCCCAACCAACCAGCTAGCCACTCCAGTAGCCATCCATCATACCCATAACAGCATCTCCTTCACCACTCTGGTGGTGATGCCATTGTAGAAGGTGTAGCCAGTGTCATATTGGCCACACACCCCTGTCCCACTTTGGCCCGCTTAAAAGGTGGCAACCCTATTCATCAGATATCAAACAACCTACCCACAATTCCTTAAATACACCCAAAACGTATTACAGCTGAATTATATGATGAGAAGTTGACTTTTTTGACAATAGATATTGCACACTTACACTCTGTTATACCACATGACACTGGGCTTGAATGGTTTGAAGTAGCCCTAAGGAAAGTGAGAGGTCTCAAAGATAATGAATTTAGGGTGTGTGTTGAATTAATGGCATTAGTATTTAAGAATAATTTTATTCATTTTGATGGTGAATATTACTAGCAGGAAAGTGGAGTGGCAATGGGGGCATGTTGTTCCCCCCACCTATGCAAATATTGTACTACAGGTTTGGGAACAGAAATTTGTGTTTAATTCCCCATTTGTTAAATATTATAAATGACATTTGGATGCTATATGTACAGTGGATATAAAAAGTTTAATGTGACCTATACAATTTAATTGAAAAATAAGCAAATCTGTTAGGGGAAAAAAATAAAATATGTACAATACGCCGGTTGCATAAATACCTGTCATCAATTAAAGAGACTGATTAACCTCAAATAAAGTTCAGCTGTCCTAGTAGGATTTTCCTGACATTTACTCAGTTGCCTGAGCCATGATTCGCAGAGAGCTTACAAAGCCTCAAAGGGATATCATTGTTGAAAGGTATGTCAGGAGAAGGGTAAAAAAAATTTCCCCAGCATTGGATATACCATGGAACACAGTGAAGACAGTCATCAAAAAGTGGAGAAAATATGGGACAACACTGATGTTGCAAAGAATTGGACGTCCTGCCAAAATTGATGAAAAGACAAGACAAAAACTCGTCAGGTAGGCTGCCAAGAGACCTACAGCAACAATAAAGGAGGTGCAGGAATTTCTGGCAAGTACTGGTTGTGTACTACATGTGACAACAATCTCCCGTATTCTCCATATGTCTGGACTATAGGGTAGGGTTGCAAGATAGAAGCCTTTTCATACACAGAAAAACATCCAGGCCCGGCTAAAATTTGCAAAACAATACATAACGTCTCCCAAAAACATGTGGTAAAATCTGTTATGGTCTGATGAGACCAAGGTTGAACTTTCTGGCCACAATTCTAAAAGGTATGTTTGGTGCAAAAACAACACTTTGCATCACCAAAAGAACACCACCCCACAATGGAAGCATGGTGGTGGCAGCATCATGCTTTGGGATTGCTTTTCTTCAGCTGGAACTGGGGCTTTAGTCAAGGTGGATGGAATTATGAACAGTTCCAAATACCAGTCACTTCTGGCCCAAAACCTTCAGGCATCTGCTAGAAAGCTGAAGATGAAGAGGAATTTCACCTTTCAACATGACAATGATCCCAAGCATACATCCAAATCAACAAAAGAATGGCTTCACCAGAAGAAAATTTAAGTTTTGGAATGGCATAGCCAGAGCCCAGACCTAAATCCAATAGAAAATTTGTGGGGTGACCTGAACAGAGATGTGCACAAGAGATGCCCTCGCATCTGACAGATTTGGAGCGCTTTTGCAAGGAAGAGTGGGCAGATTTTGCCAAGTCAAGATGTGCCATGCTGATAGACTCCTACCCAAGAAGATCAAATGCTGTAATTAAATCAAAAGGTGCTTCAACAAAGTATTAGTTTAAGGGTGTGCACACACAAAGTATTAGTTTAAGGGTGTGCACACTTATGAAACCAGCGTACTGTACGTTTTTTATATTTTTCCCCCTAACAGATTTATTTGTTTTTCAACTGAATTGTACAGGTTAGGTCACATTAAAGGTGGGAAAAGTTTTGAAATTATTTACTGTGGTCTCATTTTTTTTCATCAAAAAACCTGCCATTTTAACAGGGGTGTGTAAACATTTTATATCCACTGTACTTTTGAAGTGGTACAGAAGAAAAAAAGAGTTTATAGAGTATGTAGGTTCCACCACTGACTTTAAGTTCATCTACATTTCTAAAAATATAATGGATTACCTGGATGTAAATATACAGAAGCTGAACATCCACAGGGATTTAAATCTAGGATATATCGGAAAGAGACATATTCTAACTCCTACCTTTACTATACTAGTGCAAATCCTTATAGGCAACAGACAAGTATTGTCAAAGGAAAAATCATTAGGGCATCAAGAATGACTACTAACGAACAAGATTTTAGCAATGAATGCGGGTTATTAAAAAAGTACGTTTCTGGAGAGAAAAAATATCCATTACTGGCAGAAGAAGTGTTGAAGGAGATTAAGGAAGGTAGAAAAGGCAAATCTGCACCAATTTTAGGAAAAACATTTGTAAGCAAGTACCAGAACATCGGTGTTTTGAAGGTGATAGGCAGGAGTGTAAAGAACACAAGGGGTCTTAGGTTTGAACTACAACTGTGAAGCAAACCTTATTAAAAATATTAATACGAGTAACTGAGAGAGATTTGCTAGTTTTTCAGATCTAGACAATTTTCAGGCACCCTATCAAATCTGTTTTTAAGAAAGGATGCAACGTTAAAGACATTTTAGAGCATGACAATTATAAGCGCAAGGTTTTTAGTAAGAGAAGAGCTGGTACATTTAAGCATGGAATTTGCACTCCGTGTCCCTTTACATTGAATTGTGAAATCGTACATGTTCACGGATTGTGATAGTGTAGGAGTTATTTACTTTGCCTTGTGTCAAAAATGTGACGCATTTATGTAAGGAAAACCTAGCACAAACTCAGAAGGACATATGAACATATGTATGAAATTAGGACTAAAGAAGGTATGTATGCTCTATTCAAGCATACCTTAAGTTGTAAGCAAGCAACATTTAATTTTTGTATTAGAACAAATAGTACAGGACCCTTGAGGGAGAACCATGGAAGTCAAGGATAGAATACATGGAGATGTACTGCAACTTTTCCTTAAAGCCAACAAGGTCCCTGATTTAAATAAATACGTATGTCTCCCTTGCCCCTGTGTCCTTAAGCTTAGAACAGCCAGATTATAAAGTTTTTCATTATGTTTGTGTTAGGTCATAAGAGTGTTTATTCAAATTTTTTAATTTGACTTTTTCGTAGAATTTCCTTCATTAAGACACTAGATGGGGTAGTGGTCCATGTTTTAAGGCAGCTTGAATGTATTCGTGATTATGTGGAGTAACATTTTTTCACATGAACTGTAGGAAGAAATGTTATGTTTTAATACGCGTTTATTTATGTATTATAAATATGTTCAGAGATTTTTTAGAATATTTTAACTGTTGGGATGGTTTTGGGTTAGTGATTTGAAAACTGCTATTCTGAAACTGCTTTTTTCTTACTGATTTTAATGGTGATTTGTCAATCAGAGTTAATTAACTTAAGTGTATTTAAAGAATTGTGAGTAGGTTGCTTGATATCTGATGAAGCCCTGGGCCTGCAGATCTGAGCTGTGAACTAGGTGCGTCTCCAGGCTGTCCTCTACCTCAAGAGAAATGTTGGGATCCAGAGGCGCAGCAGAAGGTTCAGGCCATTCCTTTTTGGCCTTCCGCTTCAAAGTCAACTTGGCTTCAGGCACGGGGATCCCACCATTGCACTTTTTGCTAGTAGCTTTAAGCACGGATTCTCAAGGTAGATGGCTAGGGAGGATAACCTATTCCTTAAAGTCTTTGGGACAAATGCCTGACAAAGAGCAGCTTCTGTGGTCGTGGTTTGGGCCTAGGCAGAACAGGCACTGGAGGTGGCTATCCTTGTGTGGAATTTGTCGTCACATTGACACTTGCTCCTCTCAGATGACATGAACCGTAACCACAGACAGTAGCAAAAGTAAAAAAATTCCCCAAAGTAGGACTTACCTGAATTTTGAAGTATCACAAACAACTCGAAGTCAGAGCATACACTGGAACTTGGCATTCAGATCTGGCGGCAGAGAAGTTCTGAGGATGGTGCATGCATACATCACTTTTATGCCCTATATCTGACTGCAGCCTAAAGTACGACATACCACTCACCCTACAGTAGTGAAGTTTTTTTGTATACTGGCCGACATCAGGATGCCTACAGCGGGGAGCTTCCTCATGTTATGAATACTGCAACAGATGAACAGAAGGAACACCATCCATTGTATTTTCCTCTTATAGAGTCTGGCAGATGGAACCATAAAGATTAAAAAAGAGGTCATGAATTCTACAACTCTCAGAAATTCTCTTGCAGTAGATAGAGAAAAACAATTTAGTAAGTACAGGAAGACTCCCAATCTGTTTTTTACGCAGCTATGGTATCAACAACAAAACAACGATCAGTCCAAGGGACATGCAACCTGCATTCTGGCAGGCAGCTATATATTCTGAAGATTTATGCTCAAACATCCACCTACATACCCCTACACATATCAGCGGAGATCACATGTCAGACATACAACCCAGGGAAGATTAAGCTTTGGTATCCCAAACAGACGTCAGTGATGATAACCCATTTGTCTGGATTACTGAGACAGTGATCTTAATCAGGACATCTGTAAAGATGTCAGCTTATTTTCCCCGATAGATGTTTCAGATCAGGCAATTGTCCAAATAAGAGGTTATTTGTGTGCCTTGAAGTCTGCAATGAGCTATCACTGCAGCAAGGCACTTGGTTAAGACTCTTCGGGTGGTAAACTGACCAAGGGGTAAACATATACCGAAAATGCAACTCCAAGGCACAGAACTTTTATTTATGAATGGAAATGTGAAGATGAGCATATTTGAGGTCTAAGTTAAACAGGAATGCATGAGTCAAGCCAAGAGAGTTTTCACAGGTCACAATTTGAATTTTGGAATGCGAAGAAAAAGTTTTGGTTTGGTAAGAATGAAAATTTGTATAGTAACTTTTATTCTCATATTTTTATAGCTTGCATTTTTTTATATATTGTACTTTGTATATTTATCTTTGCATCTTTTCTCCCTGGCCCTCTGCTGAAAAGGAGCTAAACCCAGTCAGACCATACTGGTCAAAAAGATGAAATAAATAAAATGGACCAACAAGTGTCTTCTTTTCTGGGGAGAAGAAAAAGTCTGGAATAAAAACCTTTTACCCACCGGAGAGAGAAGAGTGGCTCTATGACCCCTTGAAATAGAAGTTCTGAAATGACCTGAGACAGACGTTGAATTTAGTCCCTTTGAGGTTGATGGAATGGGAGGGTAGGTCCACTGGAGACTGCACCCATGCTCTATGACAGTTAGCATCCAAGAGTCTGATGCTGTTTGTATGTCAAAAGTAAAAATTTCCTGCAATTTTGAGATGAAGGCTTGGATGGGATGGGTGGAGGAGACTAGAGGCAAGTGCGGTCAAAATCTTTCATTTGAAAGGAGGATCCTTCAGATCCAGATATTTTTTTTTATCTTCAGTATTACTTGCTGATGGAAGATTTTTGCAGGCTTGATTTAAAAGGTTTTCAAAACAACAACAACAAAAAAGGCCCTATACTAGAAGAGTAATTTGTTTAGTATTTAGAGATAGGCAAAAAAAAAAAATAGTTACTTAACCTTGCCTCTCTCTTCCCGATTTTTAAGAATCTCAGCTGAGAAATTACAAGATAAAAGGTCTTTTTCCAATCAGACAATCAACAGCTGGGTCTTTCCACCCTCTGGGAAATTTTATTCAGGCACTTTTTCTCATCAGTGTTTCAGTAGCAGCAGCCTGGAAAGAGCAGCTACAGCATCATATGCAAATTTAATTTAAAAGTTATGTACGGACCGTAACTAGGCATCTGTGTTATCCATTTTCATTCTTCCTGAACACATGGGTTCAGATCCGATCTTCAGAGCCGACTCAGCCACACATTCCAGACTTCAGATACAACTCTTGAGCTCCTCCCTTTACCCATAATGCCTTAGTCCACCCTCATTACCTCAAATAGAGTTTCTTACCATAAAGCCCTTATAGCTAGACAGAGACAAGAATAGCCAATAGAAAAAAAAGAAGGGCTCAGACCCAGAACTTATGTTCAAAAATACAGTCCAACAGGTTCCTCCAAATGATTTAAGGATGGCGGATGGACTGGAGGGAAGTTGAGGAAGAATGAAAATGGGCATCACAGATGCCTAGTTATGGTGAGTACATAACTTTTAAATCTAATGTTGCCCTTTTCATTCTTCCTTAACACATGACAGAGTTCCCAGCTACATTGACCTTGAGTGGCTCTCATGGAAGGATATTTAGGGTACCACCAATCCAAAGGTGGCTCTATTTCTAGATATAAGATCCAATTTGTAATGAGTAACAAAGGAATGAGCATACTGGAACATGTCGTTGCTGCACAAATATCAAAATATGTTTTTGACCAAAAAGCAAATGAAACAGCCATGGGATTTGGCTGAATGAGCTTTGGGTGGTTTTGCTAGGGGAATGCCTCGTTGAGAATGGATGCAAGAAATGCAGTTAGTAATCAATTTGGCTGAAGTGACTTTAGAAACTGGGAAACACATTCTTTTTGTTGAAAAGGAAACAAATAATTGATCTAATTTTCTGATTTAATTTGTCTTGTGAAGATAAAAGAGTAACTGTCTGTGTATATGAAGGAGATGAAGCATGTAATCTCCTTTATTTGAAAAGTTTTGGAAGACTTGTAAATTAATGGATTGGTTAATATTTGCTTCAGATGTTACTTGAGGGTATCTCTGTAAGGTAACCCTAACTTATTGTTAAACAATGTAAGGGGTCTTTTGAAGAAAGCGCCTGGAGTTCAGATATCCTCTTTCCAGTAGTAATGGCTAGTAAGAAGACTGTTTTCCATGAATGGAATTTTAAATCACTTTTAGCTGAAGGTTCAAAAGGTTTCCAAGTTAGACCTTGTAGCACTACGGTCAGATCCCAGAGAGGAGAAAGATCTTTTATTGGTGGTCTGAGAAGAAAAACGAAAAATGCCTTTTAGAAATGCTTTAAAAAAGCCAAAGAATAATTTCTTTTCTCTGTATGAAAATTAGTGATGGCTGTTAACTGAAGTTAAATTGCAGAAATACTAACTCCTTCTTTAAAAAGAATTGCCAAAAATTCAAGTACTGTAGAATGTGGAGCAGTAAAAGGATCATCCTCATTTTTCAAAGCCCAAAGGGAGAATCTTTTCCACTTGTTCTTATAAGCCTTCTTAGTACAGTGTTTTTACAAAGACAAAATAATGGAATGTACTGGGGAGGAGAGTCTGGGCTGTCTAGCCATTACTGGAAGTGGAGAAACCATGCCATTAATTTGAGGGTCTGAATGTTGGGATGCTTGATTCCTGAGGAGTGTGAGAGAAGATCTAGGGTCAGCTCCAGTATCCATGGAGAATAAAGATGAGACCATAAAAAGGGGAACTATACCTGTCCAGGCCAAAAAGGGGCAATGAGGATGACTGAGTTCTTCAGCCAGCTTGCTTTCTGCAGAAATTTGGGAATCTGGGGAAAGGGAGGGTAAGCATAAAAAAGACCAGAGGGCCAATCATGGATTAGAGAGAGCATCTTTTAGTGACTACCCCTGATGCAGGATAAGAGCAAAGTACTTGTTGCACTTGTTGTAGGAAGACACAAAAAATGTCACAGCAGGGTTGGCCCCAATGAGGGAATATCCATTCCATTACAGATTGATTAAGAGACCACTTGTGAGGCATCAGAATGGACCTGCTTAATTTGTTCGCTAATACGCTGGTTTTCCCCAGTATGCGCATTGCTACTAGAAAGTGGTCTAAGGAGATTGCCCAGTCCCACACTCTCATGGCCTCTCTGCAGAGGGGGTAAAAATTAGGATTGCTCTCAGTCTCTAGTACATTGATATGCAGATTGGTCTGTTGGGGGTACCATGTGCCTTGGACTGTCCTTCCCAAGAAATATCCCTCCACCCCAGCTGGGAGGCACCCATAGTCAAAGTGGCTGCTGGTGGCAGTAGAATAAAAGGTTGTCCTAGATTAATGTCGTCTGACTTGATCCACCAGTTGCCTGAGACCTGAGTGTGGATATATGATGAATTGGAAGTGATGCTATCTGAGATGTTGTACTGAGTTAGGCACTACTGAACTCCAGCCTATGGACTGGTGTCAAGCCTGATTTGGCTTAGTTTACTGTTATCCCCAGTAATTGGGAAATATGGGGCAAAAAGTCCCTGGATTGTTGGAGAAAATGCTTTGATGGAACAGTAAGGAACCAGTCGTCTAGATATAAAAACACGTATCCTTTGAGTCTCACATGAGCAGCCACCATTGGCATGCATTTCGTAAACAACCTGAGGGGTGTGGTGAGTCCAAAGGGCGGAGTTCTGAATTGGTGATGACTGGCTCCCAGCAAGAAGTGCAAATGTCTTCTGGACTGTCTATTTTGATCTTATAGTATGCATCCTGAAAATCTGTGGAGCACATCCAATTGCCCTTGTGAAGAAATGGACAAATGGACTGAACAATGACTATTCAGAACTTTGACTTGTTTATGTACAGGTTCAAACTGCTGAGATTCAAAACTGGTCTGAGGTCCCCTGTCTTTTTGGGCACTAAAAAGAAGTGAGAGTAAGTTTTGAATCCCATTTTGTCTGGAAGGACTTCTTAGATGACTCTCTTGTCTAGCAGCCTTTGAATTTCTTTCATCTGACTGGGTAGCATGTCAGGAAATCTGTTCCTTTTGTGAAAAGAAAGCTGGAAAAAAGCAATAGAATAACTTCTGGATATTATTTTTAGCACCTAGGAATCTTCTGTTATGTTTTCCCAGGCATCTAGGTTCCAGAAATAATCGTTCCCCCAACTGCCTCCAGAGTTGGACAGTTGGGCAGCACTTCAGGAGCGTTGATAGAGCCTGTCCATAAATGAATCTTAGAAACCCTGGTTTTGCAGGCCTCCTGTCCCCCTAGGGTGACATCTCTGATTGGAACATCCTCCCCTGCCTTTGGAGGAGTTGTCCCCTTGCCAATCCTGGAAAGGTAGCAGAGATTTTTCTGAACCACATTTTCTTGCCACCACTTTGATTCCTGGAGAAGGTTTGTTGAGGTATAGAAAACTTGATTCTATGGCAGTGAGAATTTTTTCTTCTTCTTTGCTGCAAGTATGCATCTCTTTTACAGATGGTCCAAAAAAAAAAATGAAGATTATGTACCATTGAA